>NC_044908.1:2766558-3066685 GCF_001633185.2 Quercus lobata
TGGAGATAAACTTCAAGCAAGCTAAATAGTTCACAAATACCACTTTAAAGGAGCAAAGCACACTCTTGAATTGATTTAAAATATTATACATGATATGTAATAGATATATGAGTATACAAAAGTATATATTACAAATATTCATATGTAATTTTGTTTAACAATAAAGAAAATTACTCCGTGAACATAATTTTGAAATTCTACTGTGTGTGCATATATAATTATATATTCATAAGTAAGCTATCTAGTTAGTTATAAGATAAAGTTTCATATATGACAAAGTAAGAGTGAATGGTTAATATATTGTTGTTATACTAGAATGGTTTTGTAAATCATGTGGCTTTAGCTGATCATTTGCTATATGTGACTAGGAGTGATGCACCGGGTTGTATTGTACCAGTTTAATTCTAATAAAGCTTGGTTTCTTGTCATTAAAAAATTTAGAAAAAAAAAAAAAAAAAAAAACCTTAGTTAGAAATAGTAATACCATATATATTTTCCCACGGCTTGATTATAAGAACAATCAAAATGGAATCAAGTTGAAATCCTGTTTAAAAAAATCTTCCTTAAAACAAAATTGAAACAATGAGGTCCTAAGGGCTAAGAGTATGAAATGACGAAAGTCAACAAAAGTAGGGAATTCATGGTCAAAATTCAATCTATTAGAACATTCAAAACTCGGTTGTTTTTTTTTTTTTTTTTGGTTAAGAAAGAAAATGGTTAGAGGGGGATAGGGGGCTGCAATTTTTTGTGAAGAAAACTCTGTAGACTGTAGTTTTTTATTTATTTATTTATTTTCTTTGGGTTAAGATAAAAATGGTAAGAGGGGGTCGGTCATTTTTGGTTAATTAAGAAAACCCTGTAGAACATAACAAGTAGAAATCGAGCAGTAAGGGCATCTTCCCTCCCTCCATATAAAGCATACAAACAGACCACACAAGTATGCACCCAAAAAAAGTATGCTCAGAATGGTGGTTTGCGTTGTTGATTTGGCATCTACACTTGTCTTCATGTGGTACAATATAATACAAGTTCAAAAGAGTTGGGAGTAGCGGATATAATATGTGTGGCCTATAAAAGTATAAATATAGCATCCAATCCAAAATATTGGGTTTAACCAAAAACAAGACCAGATATGTAACCCAAAAGCTTGTCATGTCTCGCAATTCTTTTTAATACAACTAGAATATTTATTTTTGGTTTGGTTCTTCTAGAGCATATTGATTTGTTTTGTATCATTATTTTTTTTTTTTTTTTTTTTTTTTTTTTTTTTTTGGTGAGAAACAAACACACACACTGGAGAAAGAAAAAGAGATTCTAACATAAAAGCACACCACAACTCCACTCAAAAGCCATAATAACTTTTAAGGGAGGGTGAGACAAGTTATACTACACACAACACACTCTCTTCAGCAATGTAGGACAATTACCCTTTTTTTTGTATCATTTTTATGATAAGAAATGTGAGCAAACCCACTATCACCTTTTTTTTTTTTTTTATATAGAGAATCCACTACCACCACTTCGAATGTCTCCTAAGACTATCATTTAAAAGTAACAAACAAACAATCACTTTTATTTTTGCTATATTTTAAAATTATATCAAAAAACTACGTACTGACATTATTATAGATAGAAAATGTTGATATGGTAAACATAATTTATACCACGTCATGGGTTTCACATCATTGAAATAGTCTTGATTTTAGAATTCCATTTTCTACATTTAAATTTTACGTCCACCAGGAGTCATTAAGGATTTTATTGAAATACTTTGAAGTTTAAAGTATGATAATAATAATTTTGAAACAAAAATCAAAGGTTAAGAACCAAATAAAAAATTGAACCAACAATTTTTAACAAAAATGAACCAAAAGCTAACAAATTCCAATCGAGTAATTGCCATTTTATTTTTCTTTGGAGTAATAGTTAGAAAAAGTAATTTCCATTGATCATTGAAATCACATCCATGATAAAATACTTTTTACGTTTTTTAGTGTCATCCAAAAATAAACAACCAAAAAGAAACTGATGGTGGGAAGCTATGAAGAACTAAGAAAAGATGGTCTATTCTCCTTCATACAACCTACTTATTCTTGAAGTAAACTCCTCGCTATCAAGGCAAAAACGCTAGTAAGTTCGAGGCTTGCAGAGTTGCATTATACCGAGAGGGAAACCTATAGCTAAGAGCCATAACAAAAGCAACTCAAATGCAGCATTTCTACTGTCAATGATCCAGGATCTATTTGGATACAACTTATTTTATTGAATCTGAAAACTGAAAATACTGTAGCAAAATAATTTCTTAATGTATGAAAAATTATTGTTCACTCTATTTTTTACTATTCATAAGCCTAAAATCACTGTTCATGGACAATGAACAGTGTCAGACGCGTCCAGGAAAAAAAAATAAAAAATGAAAACGCGCTATAGTGCCAAAACGTGGCCGTGGACTTGTGTCCAAACCGCACCTCAATATCACTGATTTACTAAACCATATGGAATAAATAGAGAGGAGATAAGGATGAAAATTTAATTTCTTTATTCAGAATTTTTTAAAGGAGAGAGGGAATACTTTGAGGGGGGATTTGAAGGGAGTTAATCCCTCCAAAAACCGCCCTTTTTTTAATTTCTTCAGTTTGAGGGATTTTAGAAGAAAATGGTTTATTTTAATAAAATTTAATGTATTTTTCACTTTCTCATTAATATTTTTAAGTATAGGATTTAATAATAAAAAAATTGAACATTTGCCATATTCTAATTAATAATTATCATCTCCCCTCATTTTCACTTTACAACCAAATAAAAAAACCCTCGGTCCTATCCCTGAGCAAAGGAGATGGATATTTACACAAATATCTATTTCTCTCCTCTCCCATCCCTCGGTTCCACCCCTCTTATCCTCTCTCTCCCTCCAAACTTTCAATTTAAGCTCTTACTTTTTTCTTTTTTTCTTTTTTTCGAGAAAGGAATTATATATATGAAAGGTAGGGAAATGAAACCCAATTTTTCAACTATTTTGTTTTGATTATTAAAATGATATGAGAGAAAGGTTCAGTAGTGGATTCACGGACCCAAAATTTTGATTTTGTTTCTTTATTTTATATACATATTAAAGAATTTAATATTTGGGCATCAAAATTTTGAGCCCCAAAAAAATGGAATTAATTCAATGAAGAAAAACATTGGTAGATGAATATTTATATATTCTTTTTTAGATACTATTTTTTGCACATATTCAGAGTAAACAAAACAATATTTATATACTAATTAAAGTTTAGGAAAATCACCTGATGATATTCATGAAAACGAAGAAAAGTAAATGGAGAAGGAGAATATATGAAAATGATGAATTATATATATGTGTGTGTGTGTGGAAGCAAGAAATTAACAAGTGCTTAATTACTTGCTTAAGAACATAATTAATTTAGATTATGAACTTAAATCAATCCGCAATGGGAAATTTGAACAAGAAACCAAAGACTGTTATATTCATTTAAAAGTATGTAAAAACGCTTTCATTCATATAATAGTTCTTTGTTACAATTCTCACTCTATGTATTTCTCTCTTTTTATTTTTTTGTGTGTCCCCTCTCTTTCTTCTTTCTTCCCTTTTAATTATATGAGTCATCTCCTTCTTTTTCACGTTTTGTCTTTGTCTACCTGAATAATTTCTGATCTTATCAGGCTTTTCTTTCTTGGTTTTTCATCATGAACGGAGCTTTCTAGGACTTCTTCTTACTGTTTCGACGTTCACCGAGATAACTTCTCATCTTATTGGGCTCTCCTTTTCTGGTTATTTATCATGAATGAAGACTTCTGGGGCCTTTTTTACTGTTCAGGCTTGTCTTTCTGCATTAAATATGATGATGCCAGGCAGGTGACCTTCATTAATGCGGGGGTTGTTGTGGAATCATTTGAAAGAAAGCTACCTCGGAGAGGCTTATCTTCTCTAGGATCTATTTTTGTAGCTCGGCCATGACCTCTACATTTGGTTTGTAAATGTATTAGGCCTAACCAATGATCCGAGGTTTTATGTTCATTATTAAAATGAGCTGTTCAATGCTAGATTTATCTCCATTGTTTAGGATGATACTTAAATTGTGCCCAATATTTATCCTATTATATAATAAGGCCCAAAGTTTGCCCTTCTACAATATATATATATATATTTCGTAGTATTAAAAGATCACCTACGCATAACTGTAATATAAAGTGTAAACATTTTCCTCTCTTTTTTATTCCTGGCCTTAATTTATTGTATTGGGATGGCACAAATTGTTTGACAACAATTATTTCTAGGAAATGGCTTCCCGTGAAAGGTGCCTTTTTCCCAAAGGACTTTGGCAATTTTGACAACACTACAACAGTCAACAGGTTTATTTTACAAAAGGGAGTGGTTGATCCAAATATTCACGGAGCTAGTATAAGGAAAGGAATACTGAGTTTTTTGCTCTACGCTTCAATGTTGGGTACAAACGAAGTGACATCACTATACTCATTAAATAACAAAACCCTCCTAAATCATGAACTTTTTTTTTTTTTAATATATATATATATATATATATATATATATATATATATTATTTTTTTTACAAATTAAGATATTTAAACTTTTTCAAGTATCTGATTATTCTCAAGAGTGTATATAGTCTCTCCGTCCCATATACACCAAATTATTATAGAGATGAATCTCTTGAAGATAGCACCAAGATTAGTGGCGGAGTCAAGAATTTGTCTTTGGGGGGCCGAGTAAAAAATTTGATAATTAAATTGTTGGAGATTTAGAAAAATCTCTCCAAGTTCCACCATTAACGATCCAAAATTATGTTTTCTGGTTCAATCATTTCTTCAGGTTCCACCATTGACTATCCAGAAGGATGCTCTTTGAGTTCGACCCATGGAGATTTAGAAGTACTCTTATTGAAAGTTGAAGTTTTACTATTAGAACCCAAAATGAAAAGTGTATTATTTTCTAAATTACTATATTTATTTCTTTTGCATAATGAATCAATAGTTTTTAACTTGCCCACTGACCTAGACTATTAAATTATCACCCATTAAGTATAATGAGTAAGATAAAAAAAAATACTAATAAGTTTTAAGAAAACTAAATACTAGACAAACCATCACCCAAATTTCAATATAAAAAATATATATATAATTAAATACAACCAATTACATGATATGTTGTAGTATATTTTTATTAGGTATAATACTAGTTTGTTATGTTCATTTAACAAATAAAGATGAAAAAGAAAAGTCATAAAAGAGTTTATGACCCACACCATTAGAGCATTAGTATTGATAGTACTAAAAAACTAAATTGCTATTTTTAGTTCCACTAACTACAAAAATGAGATTACATTGGTGGAGCTAAATGTTTATATTTTAGCTTCTCGGCTACAGCCATCTTTGACCATGCCCTGTAGCTCAAAGGTAAAAAAGAAATTGTATTTTATTTATGTGTTCACAATGAAGAATATTTAAATAATTTCTTTTCCTTTTTTCTCTTTTATTACCACTGCAGCTCTCAGTTTCTCTTCTCTCTCAGGTTTCTCTCTTCTCTTCCTCACATTCTTCTTTCTTTTCCTTTCCTCCAAATTCTAGCCAACCAAACAAATTAACTGCAAAATTCTAAATCAAATGTGCAATTTTCAATTCCAACATAAACCCATAAACCCACTGTTGTTGCAGGCTTCTTCTTCTTCTACTGCGAGCTTCTTCCTCTTTTGTTGTGGCTTCTCCTTCTCTCATTTTGTGTGTAATATATCTCTTTCTTCTTGTATTTTGAGTGAAGAAGAAGAAGAACTATCTTTTAGTTTTAGGTGAATAAGAAGAACCGAAGAAGAGACAAGATGGTGAGTGGAGGAAAAGAAAAGATATTTGATGGGAATGGAGAAGAAACGTGGGTGGCTGAGAAAAAAGTGAAGGAAAAAAAAAAAAAAAAAATTAAAAGGAAGTTAGTGGGATATGTGTCCATCATAGAATGAAATTTACTAAATAAAAATTACAATTATGTTAAAACATAACAAATTATTACAAAATTTTGGGTTAAAAAAAATTATTGTTACACTAGACATTATTTGTTATCATGATAATTGAGAAATTATTTTAGTAAAAATAAATTGTATATATATAATTTGGGGTTAAAAAAATATTATTTTTACACTAGACGATTATTTGCTATCATATGGCGGTGGCGGTGGTTGTAATTGTTGTTTATTGTAGTAGATATATAATATATTATTTATTGTGTTGTTTATATTATTTTAGTGTATTGGAAGCTAAAATAAAATCACTAATGTTAGGTGGTTTGTAAAGTAAAAAGGTAAGATAGATAAAGTAACTTTTAGTGGATATTCTTACCTAACCGCTTGGGGACTCTAAATTTTGAGACTTAAAGTTTCAACCATACATGTGGTGGAGGTCGGATGGGTAATTGATAAATATTGCATGGTAAAATCAAAAAGTCACACTCTCTACTTCATAAAAATGACGGAAGAACCGAAGAAGTAAAGAAAGAAGAACGGGAAGGAAAAAAAAAAGGTAGCTGAGTTAGAATGTTGGAGATTTAAAGGAGATGAGCCAAGAAAAGTGTGAAGATTGCTTATTTAGCAATTGCCAACCCATATGCATCTACTGGCGATAGCTAGTGCTGTCTGCAATTATATGGTGGTGTAGATTAGGTAAGTTGCTAAAATTACATCAATCTTTTGGATTGAATCTTAAATGCAATTTTAGAATTTCTTGTATAGAAAAAGAAACTAACCGGAAAAGGGGGACCAAATGCATATCTATTCCTTTAAAAAATATTAAAATGGTTTGGATAACTCATAATTAAGTATATCTATTCAATTTTTTCAAAAAATTTTGGGGGGCATAGCCCCCCTTGGCAGGGGCATCAACGTGACTTTGCCACTGACCAAGATACTAGCAAGATGTTTAAAAAATTATGCATGATATGTAATAGGTATATGAGCATACAAATATATATATATATATATATATATATATATATATAGTCATGGTTTAGAAGAACAATCATCATTAATAAATGTTATAATTTTCATATTCACTTGTAAATTACCTAGTTAATGAAATGATTAAGTCCCACATAGGATAAAAATAGTAAAGGTTAATGGTTAATATATTATTGTTACATGTGGTAATTTCAAATATTAAACTATCTCGAACGCAAATCCAGCCTATATGATTTGGGAGAATACGTAGTTTTTTCATAGGGCACGTACGCTCACTCATTCTCAACTCACTCAAGAAATGTCACTCAACTCACTTTCTTACAACTCACTCAAGAAAGGGCGTCACTCACATACAAAACACAAACCAACCATGGAAGAAATCGGATCTTGTGTGGGAATTTGGTGGGCCACGGAATTGGCTATGGACATGAGAAAAAAGTTTTTGAAAAGGGGCTTTTTCATTTATTTTAATTTTGAGTTCAAACATGATAAATTCACGAGAAGAGGATAATTTTAGATTAATTTAAAATCTTGTGTATAAACCTAAACAAATTACTCTGTGGCGTGTTATAGAAAGTTAAATCTCACCTGGGATAGTAATAATAGTAGTAGATAATTGTTTAGGTTTGGATAACTTAATTGCATATAAGTACAGATTTAGAAAATGTCCGAAAAATGAGAGCCTAGGTAAGTGTCCTAAATCCGGATAGTTTGCTTTACCTTACATTAAGTTTTGAAATCTATTCCCTAAAAAAAAAAAGCTGTGAAATATATCACCTCAAAAAAAAAAAAAAAAAAAAAAAAAAAGTTGTGAAAGAAATGCAAAGTTTGATGATTACACAAATGATGCTTGAAGAATTGCGTACAAATTGTTAATCAATTACAACTATCATCTTTGTTGGTGAATAACAACATAAAAACATGTACCAATAACATATAAAAACTAAAACAAATCCAACTACCGAAGTACCGTACCAAGTTTGCTTCAATTGATTAGTGAATAACAACCCCAGGTCCCCAGGGGTGTCCCAAATGTTTCACAAGTGCGATTTTTAGGCTTACGTGAATGTAAATTGTGATATTTAATACTCATTTTTTTTAATAAAAAAAGCATAAATTATAATTCTTTCCGAAAGATTTGTATAATTTCACCCAATTCAACTTTTACCAGCTTTGTCATTATCAACACCTATGGCACACAAACATATTATATGATTTAATTTCTTTTTCTTTCTTTCTTTTTTTTTTTTTTTTTGATAAAAATGATTTAATTTCTTAATCTATCATGTAGGCCAACAAGGATTATTTTAAAAAAAGATCAAAAATAATAATTTTTTATGCAATATTGATTTAATTATGTATCGTGTAGGGACACGATTTTAGTTGACCCGGTCTTGGATGGTCAGGCCTTGGCCCAAAAGGTCCCACGCAATGAATTTTTGTAGAGTGTGGACTGAAGAACTTGATTCCAGTTGGCTTAAATGGTTCGTTGTATGGGCTTAGGAGATACAGAAACAAGAATGAAGAAAGTGGATGTGAAGGGTGGAATTTTATTCATGGGCATGCATTCGTACAATGAACCTTTGATCCTCTGTTCCTGCTCTCTTCTTTTTCTCCGTCCCTTTCTCTTGAGGGACTCTTACATATTATATAGGCCATCTTTTATCATCTGGGCCTTACACTTGTTGATCATCCAAACCCCTACTTGAGCACCTGTCCCATCAGACACCCTTACCAGTTCTTTGTGAGTTGCAGTGACCAAGGTAGCACTGTTCAGGAGTCTTCTCTTCATTAATGCGGCCAGAAGAGTAGCTGTGATGCATTTAATGTGGTGGTGACAGCCTTTGCTGGGATATTTTGGGTCTCCTTTCTTTTTACGTGCTTGGAGTGAGGACTACAGTAGCTAGGATGCATCTTTGACCTGGACTTTAGAACATCCGAGGAGGAATTACTCCTCGGACGTGTTCTCCTTGTTCCAGTAGGCCTGAGCAAGGATTCTGGGCCGCGACGTCTCCTCGGACAGAATGGTCCTCGGACGGGCCCAAGGCCCAGCCAACCTGTTATTTTGGGCCGGTCCCCACAATAGCCTCTCAAAACTCCGGTTTTGATCTCCTTCCGAGGAAAAAAGCGGGGTTTTGACATTTACAAAGGATGGAATTAATGAGGTCTTGGTCCGCACGTGCGGGCGGTTACTTTTGACGTGCCACAATTTACGAGGCGCGGCCATTTACTCCAAGCAGCTTTATGTCTCCTTTATCCAACGGCGAGGTGTAGATCTGACGGCCAGCATTGTTCCTTGAATTTTTGAGCGGGAGGGATTTTCTTCCTCCCTCCTGCTATATAAAGCGCCAGAGAGGCTCATTTTTTCTTTTTTATCTGCACATCAGAAGTCCAGAGAACTCCAGAGAACTCCAGCACCCAGAAGTCCACGAGCACCTCCGTTCTTCAAATTTCCATAATCGTGTCCGTGAAGCGTCCTTCCTAGAAGAGATTTTCAAGTATCTCACCGGTCATTTGTGAAAATACCCGTAAGTTCCGTTCGTTTCGTCGCTTCGAATTTCTCCTTGGATTTTACTTTTCTCCTCGGTTTTTATTTATGTCCCTCCAGTTCAGCCTAGATGGGTAGATTCAAAGACCTAGTAGACACTCTGGCTGCCATGGAGGCCTTTAGGGCAAAATACCATATCCCGCAGGGAGTGGTTCTGCGGTACTGTCCCCCAAAAGGAGTACTGTTAGATAGAGACGTGGGTAAAGTGGTCATTCTTATGATTGCCTTTATACAAGGGGGAATGACACTTCCCATGCGTAGGATTACCCGGGACTACTTGTTCCACCATAGGTTAACACCACATCAGTGCGCTCCAAACATGTTCAGGGTATTAGGCTGCATAGATGTCTTGAACGAGTGAATGGGTCTGGGCCTGACCTGGCATGATGTGGTTCACATGTACGAGTGCCACTACGTCGAGAAGGGAGGGTATTACCTTAAATCTTGATCCGAGGTGGTTAGGCTAATCTCCTGTCTCCCCATATCCAATAAGACTATGAAGGATGACTTCCTTATTGCCTCAAGAGAATGGAGCGATGGTTTTCATTGTCCAACTCGGGCAGGAATTCCAGGTGCGGCGCCTTTAGGCCCAATCCTTTAGGGAAGGGGCTTAGCTCCTCGGATTTACTCTCTTTTTTGCTTGAGTCATAAATTTTGTAGTTTAATTCTAATTTCCTTCTCGGATGTATTGCAGATAGAGCTTTGGTTGCTCCCAGGTTGAGCCACGTGAACGTTCCGGCCTTGAACTATCTTCTAAGGTCAGAAATCTACGTTGCCGAGTACGGGCAGCTACGCGCGTGTCATTTAGTTTTGGGCTATCGACCACTAACCCGTTCTTTCCAAGCCATTGGCCACGCCATCAGAGCTGGTAGTCCCAGGTTGGCTAGGATTGATGTATTTCTGGACCGAGAAGATCTTAAGCCAGTCGTGCTACCTGGTGTTCGGGATCCTCCACCAGCCGCGCAACTGCCTCCACCAGACAACCTTGAAGTTGCTGCGCCAGTTGAAGGTGTCTTCGTCAGTAACTTACATCCGTCAAGGCGGAATTTTGTTACTTAGTTGTTTTTTTTATTATGTGAATCGTCAGTAACTTACATCCGTCCGGGCGGAATCTTGTTACTTAGTGGTATCTACCCATTATTTGGGTTGTCAGTAACTTACATCCGTCAAGGCGGAATCTTGTTACTTAGTCTTTTAACCATACTACGATGGTCGTCGGTAACTTACATCCGTCAAGGCGGAATCTTGTTACTTAAGTCTTTTAACCATACTGCTATGGTCGTCGGTAACTTACATCCGTCAAGGCGGAATCTTGTTACTTGTCTTTTAACCATACTGCTATGGTCGTCGGTAACTTACATCCGTCAAGGCGGAATCTTGTTACTTGTCTTTTAACCATACTGCTATGGTCGTCGGTAACTTACATCCGTCAAGGCGGAATTTTGTTACTTAGTGATTTATAGACCTTATGGTCGATCGGTACTGCCTGCGCAAAAACATCAGAGGAATAATACTTTTATTGACTTCAATAACGAATGCATTCGTGTATTACATTTACTCATGGTATTTCTTTAAATGCTCAATGTTCCAAGGACGAGGGAGCTTTTGTCCGTCCATAGTTTCTAGATGGTAACTTCCTTGTCTAGAGTAGTGAATGACGTGATAAGGCCCTTCCCATGTGGGGCCCAGCTTCCCTTGAGTAGGGTCTTTAGTCGCTATAGTGACTTTGCGAAGGACGAGGTCCCCTATGTCCAGACGCCTGAGTTTGACCCTCTTGTTGTAGTACTCGGCCATCTTTTTTTGATACTTTGTCATTTTGCCGGACGCATTGTCTCTTACTTCATCCAGGCAATCCAGGTTGAACCGCAGTTCCTCGTCATTGATTCCATCTCTGAAAGTTCCTCGTCTGATACTTGTTACTCCAACTTCTACTGGGATTACAGCCTCTGTGCCATAGGTAAGCCTGAAGGGTGTCTCTCCTGTTAGGGTTCTAGCTGTAGTCCTGTATGCCCACAGGACACTAGGTAGCTCTTCTGGCCAGGCACCTTTTGCTTCGTCCAGCTTGGTTTTGATTATCTTGAGCAGCGTCCTGTTCGTTACTTCCGTCTGTCCGTTTGCCTGAGGATGCCCCGGGGACGAGAACTGATTCTTGATCCCGAGGTCAGAGCAGAAGTCTCTGAAGCCTTGGCTGTCGAACTGCCTCCCATTATCAGATATGATCGTCAAGGGAATCCCGAATCTGCAGATTATGTTTTTCCACACGAAGCTCCGGATCCGAGCCTCAGTGATGGTTGCTAAGGCCTCTGCTTCAACCCATTTTGTGAAATAGTCAATAGCAACTAGAAGGAATTTTACCTGACCTTTACCTTGGGGCAGGGGACCGACGATGTCGATTCCCCATTGTGCAAATGGCCATGGGGAAGATATGGTCGTCATTTTCTCCGCTGGAAGCCGCTGCACATTCCCGTATCGTTGGCATTTGTCACATCTCCTGACGATCTCAGCAGCGTCCGCCTGCATGGTTGGCCAAAAATACCCTGCTCTTATCACCTTGTGGACTAGGGATCTGGAGCCGGCGTGATCGCCACAAATTCCTCCATGTACTTCTTCCAGGATGTACTTGGCCTCGTCCTTGTCGACGCACTTTAGATAAGGCATAGAGAAGCCTCTCTTGTACAAGATGTCATTTAGGATCGTAAACCTGGCTGCTCTCTTCTTGACCTTTCTAGCTTCGTCATTATTCTGAGGTAGGTGCCCGTCTTGGAGGAAGGTTATTATGGGCGTCATCCAGGTGTCTGTGCTCTGGATGGAGAACACCGCCACCTCTTCGATACTCAGGTGTTTTTGGATCTCTATTGTCATGTCTGTGCTCGTCTTTCCTTCTTCTGATGAAGCTAGTTTTGATACTTCATCGGCCCCAATATTCTGGCTTCTTGGTATCTGGACGAACTCCACTGTGTCGAACTCTCGAGTTAGTTGCCTTGTCAGTTTAAGGTATTTCTGCATCCTTTCTTCCTTTGCCTCGTACTCTCCACTGACCTGTCCGATTACCAGCTTCGAATCACTCTGGATCAGCAACTTTTTGGCACCAAGAGCTTTCCCAAGCCTCAATCCCGTCAATATTCCTTCATACTCGGCTTCGTTATTGGTGGCTGGGAACTTCAGTTGAACCCCATATTTCATCACTTCTCCGTCGGGGGTGGTTATGACGACCCCTACTCCCCCCCTCTTTTGGGCTGACGAACCATCTGTTTGTATTGTCCATTTATCAACTTCGTCTGTAATTCCATCTCCGTCTGGAAGAGTGAATTCGGTGATGAAGTCAGCCAGGGCTTGTGCCTTGATAGCTGCTCTTGGATGGTACTCGATGTCAAATTGGCTGAGTTCGATTGCCCATTGGACCATTCTCCCTGCTGCTTTTGGTCTGTTCATTGATTTCTTAATTGGTTGATCCGTCATCACAAGGATGGGATTTGACTGGAAATACGGCCTAAGCTTGCGCGAGGCTATTATAAGTGCAAACGCAATCTTTTCGATCCTTGGGTACCTGAACTCAGCTCCTTGAAAGGCTTGGCTGATGTAGTACACCGGGAGTTGCTTCTTGCCTTCTTCTCTAATCAAGGCTGCGCTTACTGCCGAGGCTGACACCGCCAGGTACAAATATAGGTTCTCCCCTCCTTTGGACGGGCTCAGGAGAGGTGGACTGCTCAGGTATTGCTTCAGCTCTTGGAACGCTGCTTCGCATTCGTCGGTCCAAGCAAAAGCCTGCTTGAGGGTTTTGAAGAAGGGCAGGCATTTGTCTGTGGCCCTAGAGACGAACCTATTTAGAGCTGCTATCCTTCCTGTAAGTTTTTGTACATCCTTGACGGTCTTGGGTGAGGCCATGTCAATGATAGCCCGTACTTTCTCTGGATTTGCTTCTATTCCTCTCTGTGACACCATGAATCCCAAGAACTTTCCCGAGGCTACCCCAAAAGCACATTTGCTTGGATTCAGCTTCATCTGGTGTTTTTTCAGGGTTGCAAAGGTCTCCTCCAGGTTGTCCAGATGAGCGAGCTCCTCCTTGCTCTTGACGAGCATGTCGTCCACGTATACTTCCATGTTCCTGCCAATCTGTTGGCTGAACATTCTGTTTACCAATCTTTGGTACGTTGCTCCAGCATTTTTCAACCCGAAAGGCATCACCTTGTAGCAGTAGAGTCCTTGGCTTGTGATGAAGGCAGTCTTCTCCTGGTCTTCTTCAGCCATCTTTATCTGGCTGTACCCTGAGAAGGCGTCCATGAACGTCAGTAGCTTGTGTCCGGCGGTGGAGTCCATGAGCTGGTCTATCCTTGGTAGAGGGAAGCTATCCTTTGGGCATGCTTTGTTCAGGTCGGTGAAGTCTACACACATTCTCCAATTTTCGTTTGCTTTCTTTACCAGGACGACGTTGGCGAGCCATTCTGGATAATATACTTCCCAGATGAATCCAGCCGTCAAGAGTTTGGCTACTTCTTCTGCTACTGCCTGATCTCGTTCTGGAGCGAAGGTTCTTCGTCTTTGCTGAACGGGCTTCCTGCGGGGGTCCACATTCAGGCTGTGCTGGATGACTTCTGGAGATATGCCTGGCATGTCCTCGTGACTCCATGCAAAGATATCTAGATTCCCCTTAAGGAATTTTATTAGTCTCGTTCTCATCTCGGGGCTTAGCGTCGTCCCTATCCTGGTCGTCTTGTTCGCATTTCCTTCTACCAACTCCACTGCTTCCAGGGTCTCCATCCCGTCCTCCTCTTTTTCTTCAATCGTCCACGTGTGGTTCTCCTTTCTTGCCAGTACGGCCTGATAGCATTCCCTTGCCAGGACTTGGTCACCCTTCACTTCACCCACGCCGTTATCTGTTGGGAATTTCACCTTCAAACAGTAGGTCGACGTCGCCGCCTTCCACTTGTTTAGGGTGGGCCTCCCAATGATGACATTGTAGGACGAGGGGCAGTCTACTACCAGGAAGTCTACTTGTTTGGTCAACTGCAGTGGGTAGGTCCCTGTCTTCACCGTCAGAGTCACTATTCCCCTGGGGTAGACCCTGTCTCCACTGAAGCTGACGAGCGGAGAGTCAAAAGGGCGGAGCCTTTTTGGATCTAATCTCAACTGCTGGAAGGCTGGGAAGTAGATGATATCCGCTGAGCTCCCGTTATCAATAAGGATCCTTCTAGTATTGAACCCTTCTATATTCAGCACTATGACCAGGGGATCATTGTGAGGCTGCTTTACTCCCCTGGCGTCTCCTTCATTAAAGGACATGTCTTGGTATGTTCGTCGGTGCTTGGACGGAGGCATGGTGTGGACGCTGTTCACCTGTCTGTGGTATGCTTTTTTGAGTGATCTAAATGATCCTCCTGAGGATGGTCCTTCCGTGATCGTGTTTATCTCCCCGATCACTTTGCGTGGAGGCTGGGACGAATGGTCGTCATCCCGAGTAAAGGATTCATGTTGGGTTCTGTTGTCGTCTCTGAACTTGCTATATTCTCCCTTCTTTACATATTTCTGTAGCTTTCCTTTCCGTATTAATTCCTCGATTTGTTCCTTCAGGTCTCTGCAATCTTCTGTGTTGTGGTCGTGGTCCCTATGGAACCGGCAATACTTGTTCTTGTCACGTACGTTGGGGGATGAGTGTAATGGCCTGGGCCATTTGAGATAATGCTCGTCCTTGATCTGCGTGAAAACCTTGTCAACGGGCATAACCAAAGGAGTAAATTTTACCTGACGAGGATTTTTGTCGTCCCTCCTTCTATTCCCGTCATTGTTCCGACGTTCTGGTCTGTCTCTCTTTTGCCCTCTGCGGTCGTCTTCCCCTTTGGACTTGTCCCCTAGTCTCTCAGTATCTTTTATGGCAGCTAGAGCATCTTCCGCGTTCATGTACTTTTGTGCCTTCAGGAGCATCTCAGCCATTGTTTTCGGGGGGTTTTTTGCAAGAGAGGCTACAAGGTTTCTGGATCTTAACCCTGCTTTGAAGGTCGTCAGCTGCACCTTGTCATCAGCTTCGTCCACTTCCAGAGTTTCCCGGGTGAATCGCTTGACATATGACCTCAGAATCTCCTTCTCTCCCTGCCTTACAGTGAGTAAGTAATCTACTGGTCTCCTTGGGCGTTGTCCCCCTATAAAGTGGCGCAAGAAAGCACTACTCAGCTGATCGAAGTTGTTTATGGACGAGTTCGGCAATTTAGTAAACCATTCTCTTGCAGCTCCTTTGAGAGTCGTAGGGAAGGAACGACACAAGATCTCGTCGGGTGGCTGCTGAAGACCCAGAGTCGTCTTAAAGGTATTAAGATGATCCTGAGGGTCCTTGAGTCCGTCGAATGGCTCTAATTGAGGCAGGCGGAATTTTGACGGCACGGGGCAATCAAGTACTGCTGCAGTGAAGGGCGAATCTGTAGCCCTTATCATTTTGTCTACGCTCCGGTCTGTTTTTTCTTTAATAGCGCTCCTTAGTTCGTCCATCTCTTTCCTCATTTCCCGAAGAAGATCTGAGTTCTGTTCGTCCGGGGTAGTTGGTCTTCGGGGGGTTTCCCTCTGCTGGCTATCCCCCTCTCCCTCCGTGTTACCCTTGGACCGGTTTTCTTCCTGTTGAGCTTGTTGAACCTGCTGGGGCCGCAGCTTCATTTCCTGGTTTTGTCTGGTGAGTTCCTCAATGGTGGCTGCAAGGGCTTGAACTTGCTGGGCCAAGGTTGCTGAATCTGGGTTGGATTCCATCCGAATATGGAGAATTGATGGAAACTACGTTTTCGAATGTGAATCTGAAAACTCGTCCCCACAGACGGCGCCAAACTGATGGAACACAAGTTCGTCAGTAAGTGTGAGCGGACGGAATCCCTTGTAAAATGTGAAGATTTGCTCGATGAGGGCCACCGGTGTGGTGCCTCACAAAGTCTCCGATGCCAAAGTTAGGATAACAATCAGACACACTAAGGAAGTCAAAAGTAATTTCAGAGTATTTGTGCATATATCCTCTTCTATTGGTTGTATGAGAGTTTTATACCTGAGGCCTTAAAGGGTAGCCGTTGGGGCTGTTAATGCTATCTGAAGTAACGCCCCTGGTCCAGTAATGGGACTTTTAAGAGGCTCCCAACGGTCTGCTTGGTTGGCCTAGTAACTGCTCAGGTCATCGATTGACTGCATTGAATGACCTCCTGCCTTCGTCCGTGATGACGGCTTTCTTCGTGGCTTCTGATGACCTCGTCAAGGATGATACTTTCGTCACTAATGTTATCTTCGTCAGTTGGATGCAGAATCGTCATTCCTGTCAAGAGATTATGATTAATGCAGATTTAATTACTCTTTTGTATATTCTGGAACTGGGTTTCCATTTTTTTTTCCCCCGACAAACCAAATAAGGGTGGTTTATTAAGTTTGCATTGGCCATGAAGACGCGTATAATGAAGACTTAAGCTCAGAATCTGTTATTAGGCTTTGACAGGTGTCGTTGTTTCATTAGAGGATAATAAGCTTGTTAGAATTTGTTATTTTTTTGGCGCCTTTTTCTTTTGCTTGGAACTGATTCTGCTATTATGCTGTACAAATAGCAGAGCAGTAGATATTTATTTATTCTTTTGATAAAACAGCAGTAGATTTATGATTGTACTCTCTCATTTTTCATCAATAAAAAAAACTCATTCTATTTAATGTGTGTTTGGATAATAATGAAAAATCAAAATTATTTCATTATTTAGCTTTCATTTTCTTGACTGTAGCCTATAAAATAAGCTTTCGGTCCAAACCCTTTAACTTATTACAGTGTTACCCACTCTCTTTTTTTATTGGATAGAAGTTACCAACTCTTTCTTCTTTTTCTTTTATTTATTTATTTTTATTCTTAGAAAAATTTATTAACTGAAATCATTTTGAAATACAAGTTTCAAATTAGACAAGAGCTCTTATACCCAAACATCTAAACTTGAAGATGAAATAACTCTTCATGCTAGCATGGGCTAAATAGTTGTCCTCCCTCTTAACATACTTAAAATTAAACCATTGTAAAGGTCTTGACAAGATTTTTGTCTCTTCTATAAAATGTCCATGCAAAGCAAAGGATGTTCTGTTGTCTCACAAGACTGAGATGACCAACAGTGAGTCCCCTTCAATTTAAAGCTTGTGAATGCTAAGATCCTTGGCAAACTGGACCGCTGCATTAGCAACAAAAGCTTCAATGGCTTCAACAGTTTCCTACTCTTTCTAACTCACTCTTGATAATTGTACAAGTGGTCTTACATTAAAATCTCCAAATGGCGGTGTGGCACATAAAGTTTCCAATCACTTGCAATTTGATAAAGCATAAGGAATAAGAAAGACCAAAATGCAAAGTATTGCTAAAATTTTAGATGCAAAAAATAAAGCCCCCATTAGTTTAAGTAAGGCACCAGACTTTAGCATCTAGGAAACAAACAATTAGTTATAAGAGTATCATCAACTGTGCTAAAAAAAAATATTTTCACACAACCAAAAATTATTTTATCTATTTTAACACGTCATTCTAAAATACATTTTACATCACATCTCTTACTTTACCACACCACCTATTAAAATAACTTAAAAAAATTCCTACCTTGTATTTATATATATAAAATAAAAAAAATAAAAAACCCACAACCACAACCACCACCACCACCTCTCCTACAAGCAGCAACCAGCCAACTACCGCAAAAACCCACCCAAACTTTATTGGAACCTACCCAAAACCGGAGCAACCCAACCCAAAATTGTCCCACCCACCCACCGACCCCACCATCAGAACCACCCATCACCCCACAACAAAATAATAATAATAATAATAATAATAACCCACCACAAGAAGGAGATCCGGACAGAATGGCGAGATCGTCGGTGTGGTGAGAGTGAGATAGGCAGAGAGTTAGAGAGAAGCATACCGGTAGGGCCGGCTATGGCATTTATAGGTAATGACATAAGGCCCCCAAATAAAGAATGTCCCATTTTTTAACTAATTCTATACAGTGACGGCTCTAAGAATTTTTTCTAAGGTGGTCATTAAGAGCATTCATATTAGTCCATATAAAATAGCATAAGGGCCAAATTTTGCACAACCAACCACAAAAATCATCCACATCAACTTATGTATTATTTTGCAAAATGCATTTGTAGTTACAGTGATCATGCAAATATATACGGTTACCATTTATATGCAAATTTGTTTTCTAATATTTTCTATACTCATATACAGAGAGAGAAATTATTTGGGAGAGCAGTAAAAAATTAATAAAGAAATGATACTTTAATAAAATGTATTGTCAAATAGATAATTTGATGTAGATTTTTTTTTTTTTTTTGGGAAAGGGGTTATGTAAAATAGAAATTTTAGCTTTTTATGCTAAAATAGATTAGAATTTTTGCATTAGGAATTTTTGTTGTTACTCAACTTATTGATTTTCGTAATTATGTTTACCCTTATTGGTCTTTATAACTGCATTTTAGGGTGTTCATTTTTATTTATGGTAGACAAAAAAAAATTATTATATAATTTTTTTCCCTAGGTCAGAGTGTTCATTTGAACACCCTAACCGTAACATGGAGCCACCCTTGATTCTATAGTATAATATATTTATGTGTATATTTTAATTATGGCTTCTTTAGGCCTATACTCAGGAAAAAAAAAAAATTAATAATAATAAGGCCTATTTGTTAGCCAATAAAATGCATTGTGTATTAAAAAGGCTCTTCTTATACTCACAAAACACAGAAAATGAAGGTGAAGAGACAAAATTAAATTTAAAAAGACCCCACCGACAAACATTTACACACCTAGTCAGAACCTTTTATTTTACTAACACTGGACTACTACCATTAGGGCATTATCACGTATTTTGTTAACTTTTTATTATTATTTTAATTTCCAATATTTTATTTAATCTAGATTGTTTAGGAATATTTTTATTAGTTATTCTTTTAGAATAATTTACTTTATATTAGTACTAATATATTAAGTTATGTGATAAATACATGTTTATTTGTACAGATTTAGAATATAAAGTGATCACATCATTTAGTAAAGTTGCAATCTTGTTTTTGATATATCATGTTCTATTCTTGAAATTTTATTTTAGTTAAATTGTAATTTTTTATTGTAAATAGTGTTTTATTTATTTAGAAGTATTTCTCAATTATAAATATCTATTAAAAATGGATATAAAAAAATTTAAAAATAAAGAGAAAACTTGAAAAATAAATTGAATCACAAAAATGAACTATGGATAAATTTGTTACTAGTATTAAACAAAACACAACAGAAAATTAGGATGAAAATATAACAAATGAACAAAAAATTCATAAAAAATAATTAGAAGATAATGAAATTATAAAACAAAAAGATAATAATGAAAACAAATTTTATTGAGTTAATATTTAGACATAAGAAAATGCCCCACTTAAAGTTTTCACCTTAGGCCCCAAAAGTTGTTGAGTTGGCCCTACATATCGAAGAAAGAGAGAGAGACAAACATGTGTTAGAGGAGAGAGAAAAAGAGAAAAAGAGAATAAAGAAATAAGAAAAAAATTTACGACTTTTGCTGTATAGTTCTACTAATAGAATTGTACTCTTCATCCATGCTAAATTTTTTAGCATTTTGAACATTTGATATGTGAAGTTTTTGGTATTTGGTGTGCTATCCTAACCTAATGCTAGTGTTCTTAGTGGGTATATAATATAAAGTATAGGTCTAATGGGTTTGTAGAAATATATAAAGCAAGACTCTTGGCTAAGGACTATACTCAACAGGATGGGCTTGACTATTTTCAAATCTTTTCACGTAAGCCAACAAGGATTATTTTAGAAAATGATCAAAATTAATAATTTATAATGCAATATTGATTTAATTGTGTATTTTTATTAGTAACTATATATTTATTTAATTTGGTGCTTTTTTTTTTTAGAATCTGTTTATATATAATGACAAACTTAGGTACAATTTTTTATTTGTTGTACTTTCGGTTTCTTAATTTAAATTAAACAAATTATTGCATGACCAATACAATACAAATATGTTACTTTCCCTAAAACAATTACATTTAATGCAATCAATTTTTTTTAATTTAAATGAGAAGCATAATTTATTAAACCTAAGAAATTGTCTCAAATGTTTAAGTCATAGGCAAGATAACATGCTTTCTAAAGGGTTGGCATAAACCTCACCAAAGGTATCTGCCTGGATTTTGGTCTATCTTTATATAAAAATGTGTGTAATTATATATTTGTACATATATGTGTACATGTGTTAGAATTATTGTGTCAAATTTTTTTTTTTTTTTTTTTGGGATGATTCAATAATTACAAGCAAGGGGGATTTCAACATCTGGAAGTAATAATTGAGCTAAAGACATTTGGCATGTGTTAAAGTGTTTCAAAACATTTTATTGTGTAACAACAAAATCTATGTTGAAATGAAAAGGTTGCACCAAATTACCAATGACCTTTAGGTTAATTGGCCTAGTACTTTTGAGTGTTTCAAACATCCAGTGTTCAAATCTTCATCTCTTATCTGAAATATATACGTAAATAGTATGAAATTACTCAGATCTATTCAGTATACAATTTAAGCATGGCACATGATCAGACCAATACATAGGCAGCTAAGTTTGGCTCATATCGTATATTAGATCAATTAAATCTTCTAACTGTTTGTTGTTTGATAATGCATTTGAGACATCCTTCTCTTCCTATAGTTTTATGGACTTAAAACATAGTCCCTCAACAAGGTGAAGATTTTAATATCATTAAATACTAGTGTAAGTGAGTAACATAACAAAATTTCATTACAACAAAATTATCATGAGGTTATAGGGATCGGTTCAATATAACATTTAAGCATGGCGCAAGACCACTATAGGTGGAGGTGAAGTTAGGGTCATAAAATCGTGCTGTTGATAAATTAAATCTTCTAACTATTAATAATGCATTAGAGACATCTTTCTGTTCTTATAGTCAAATGAACTTTATATATTTTATTTTAAAGAAAATGATAAAAGTTAATATTTTAATGTAATATTAATTGAGTTGTATACTAATATATATATATATATATATAAATTTATCGTGAATTCTTAGAATTTGTTGAACATAAGTCTCTTAAAAACAAATTAAGAATAATTTTGAGAGGTAAACAATTATAATTATATGTGTTTTTTCTTTTTTTTGTTGAGGGAGATAAACTAGAAGCAAGCTAAATGGTTCAGAATTATTACTGTGAATTACCTTGTTAATTAAATGACAAACTCCCACATAGGATAGAAATAGTAAAGATGAATGGTTAATATATGGTTGTGAGTCTTGTGACATTAGCATATTTATTTGGTAGTTTCCGAACAATAACGGTTAGCCAATTCCGAATGCAAATCCGGCCCCTTTGACAACCAGTGTTGGTTCTTCAATAAAGTGGAAGGTTAGAGTAGTCATTTCCAAATTTCCTCCAAATATCCAAAATTTCCCACCCCAGTTCCCCCAGCCCAGTGACCGCTCCACGTGTACTATTGTGCAATAAATCCCTCCTTCTATTGTCCTCCGTCCACGTGGACTATTGAACCAAAACTCAGCTTCCTCTCCCCGTGGACTATTGTTCTGTAAATCCCACCATTGTCCTCCGTCCACCATTGTTCTATAAATCCCACCATTCTATAAATCCCACCAGAACCAAAACTCAGCTTCCTCTACTCCTCCAAATGGGTATGTATCTTTTTAACAATTTTTACTTTTGTTGGTTTCAGTATTTCATACAATTAATTTTCTCTTGGTTACTTCAGGGAACGAGGTGAATTCAGACCTCAAACTTGCTGCTCAAATAGTTCTTGGCCTGGTCATTCTCATCATCACACTCCTTCTCGCACTTCCCAGGTTTGTAACTAATAACACTGCTATGTTAATACCTACTATATGGATTTTACTTTTACATAACACGCAGCTTCCAATATAAATAATTTGAAACAGAGTGTGCACTGCTTCATGCTCTGTTTTTATTGCTTTGTTTGAATTGCGTAACTCGAATTGTCCGAGGTATGAGGTTTGCATTTTCTTTCTCCATTTTGCAGAATCTATATTGTGTGGATCTATTGTAGTTTGTAATTTTCTATGAATAAAGTGATTTTAGTCCAATACTTTTTGAGGGCTTAGGAAAATTTGAACTGTTTGTTTTTGCAATTGTTTTCGTGCATGTCACGCCCTGTTTTTCCTTTTTCTCCAAACTTGCTGAGATTAATGAATAATAGTGTGGATCCAGGCCTTTCTCTTTCTGCTGGCCAGCTTGGGAAGTTTGAATTTTCCTGTGGTTAAGAAAATTTGAGCTGTTTGGCTTTCTGATTGTTTTAGTGCAAGTCATATATGCTCTGTTTTTCTTTTTCTTCTTATACTAGTTAGAGTTTATGAATAATGGTGTGGATCTGGTTTTTCAAAAAAAAAAAAAAAGTATGGATCTGGGCCTTTTTCTTTCTGCTGGCCGGTTTGGGAAAATGTTTTGGGCCTCCACAACCAAATCTTCCATTTTGGGCTCATAAACAAAAAGATGTGGATTTGGATGGATTTTTATAGAAGGCTCAAATCAACCTGGATAGGACACTCTCTTTCATCCTCTATTTTGGGAAATAGTTCTTGGTTGTTTTCCTAATCGCCAATTAGAGATTATGCTTGATGCATATCTAATTGCTCTTTTGAATGATCTGGAATTGGATTTTCATATTTTGGTGGATGAGAGTTGAACATGTCTAGATTTAATCATTGACCAACATTTTAACCCAACTCGTAAATTTGTTATGGGCCATTTAACTAAATTAAAAGTACGAATAATTTTCTTCCCCAAAATATAATCCAAACACTATTCCAATCAATTAACTGCCAATATGATCATAAAAATAAAAACCATAGTTAAGGAAAATATTTTTCTCAAAAAAATATAGTAAAGGAAAATACTTTTTACATATTTTAGTGCCAGCCATAAATAAACGGCTAGGAACTAGAAAGAAATAAAGGATGAAGAAGCAATGCCCTCATGATGGGTTAGCTTAATAAATAACAAAAGAAAACAATAGTGGGAAAGAAAATTAGGAACAAGTGATAGTTTTTTTATTTCACTATCTCTGTTTTACCTAACAAAATTGAATTATTAGAGATTATATAGGATTTCTCATCAGAATTTACTGTAAGTGACTCTTAAGGCCAAATTGAGAGAGAGGAATGAGATGGGGAAAATGCAAATAATAATCATTTCCTTATAATATTTGTTTATATATATATGTGTGTGTGTGTGATTAATAACACATTAATTTGTAAATATTATATAGTAAATTCATTGTAACCTTAGCATCACTCGCACAATAAATCTTAGGACAACATTTTTCATGATTTGTTTCACAACTCCTAACATGGCTTATTTTATAACAAAAGTAGTATTGGTATATAACAAAAATGGTATTGGTAATAAAGTTGATTAAAAATAATATTATTCTAATCATAACCAGTTACGTCAACCATTACCAATTGAAAAATATTATATCCTCAACATTACTCTTTTTATTACATGAACATTAGCAATGTGTGTCAAGATGCTTAAAATTAGAATAGCTTAAAGGGAGTGTTGCTTACTCTTTCTTCTTATAAATATGAGACTTAATTAACAATTGTATTACTCTTCGAACTCCCAACATCCATTTTTATTGGATACCACGCTACTCCTTGCTACTGTGTTACCATTGTAACGATTAGCAGCATTATTATGATCTCTCTAGCATGGTAGAAATTGTTCTCATAGATCTAAAGCCTCAAATAAAAATATTTATTAGTGTATGACATTGTTACGGTTATAAGAGGATAAAGGTGTGAGGTTCTTTAAGAAATTCAGCTTGTTCTGTATTGTGTGAACTTCTTGCTATTCTCTGTTTGATTGAAAACATTCGTACTAATTAAAAAGAAAAAAAAAAGGGGGTCAAGGGAACAAGTTTATTTGGATTGAGAGTCTTGTGGCCATTGTTGTTGAGCTTGAAGTGAATTTGGCCTAGGATTGGGTATAAAAAAATGAGAAAGGTATTTATATAATGTAACAGCATTTGACAGTCTGAGTACTCTGTACTAAATCATAATTTGCTTGTCATTGATCTTGTTGGGTATTCTGCACTAAATTATAATTTGCATGTCATTAATCCAGTAGTTTAGTTGTAGTGTCTAATCTCTTCCATTCAAATACCCCCTCATTTTTATTTTATAAAAAAATAAAATTATTTGCTTAAAAATCATATCGTGTAATTATGTGTACATATACCTATATAAGTGTTAGAATGTATGCATCAAACTTCTTCTTAACCACTTACTACATTAATACTTGTATAGATCAACAAATCTTTGTTAGAACGAAAAGGTTGCCCCAGTATCAATATAATCATGTCCAAATCTGACTGGTCCACTTTCTATTTCAACAATCACAATCTACCACACCTTATTTCTCACCTTTAAAAGAATCAATGGGAAAAAATACACATGATATACCGATTTTTTTTTTCCTTGTCTAGGAAAATGCATACTAGTTTTAAAAAATAGAATGTTACGCGTGGAATAAAAGATTCTCATTCAAATCAATATTATGAAAGTTTCATTAATCAATTTAATATATATTGATCGGAATCATCTTTGGTCATAATTGGTATCATTGATCGACTGAATCATTCGATTGCAGGGTATTTGGTAATTACATTTTGACGAAATAAGACCTCTTAGTCATAAAGACATTTTTTTTTTTTTTTTTTTGGGAATTTGTTTGTTAATAACTCTTTTTAGAACACATCAAGAATAATTTTGAAAAAATGGATTAGATAATGTCAATGGCAGATGAATCATGATGGGTGAGAGAGTTTCAACTTCTTCCTCTCCACAAGCCATTATTGACGCTCTGTAAAAAAAAATTTCTATCTATTTTTGTTTCAGATTTCAGCAAGTTGAGTTGGTCCTAGAACTCATTTCTGAAGCAGTTGGGATCCTTTTCAGCATTGTTGTTCTACTCCAACAGTTAATACGCGATCTTCACCAGATAATCTCAATGGCACATGATGGGTGAGAAATATTTCAACTTCTTCCTCCCCCATAACTCAATCTTGACTCTCTGTAAATTTTACTGTTATTCAAACAATTCCATTTTGTTTCAGATTCCAGCAAGTTGTGTCAGTCCTAGAACTCATTGTTGATGTAGTTGGGTCCCTTGTCAAGTTTGTTGTTCTACTTCTACGGCTGATACAAATATGCAGAAGGATTTGGTCCATTTGGACTGCAAGACAACCTATTGTTGTTGCCAATGACCACCAGAATGAAGTCCCACTTGTTGATGTTAACTATGGCCAGAAAGATATCCCACTTACTGATGCTGAAGCTGATGCTGCTAATAGCCAAAACGATGTAATTGTGAACGAGGAACTGAACATCTGAACTCACTGGTTTCGAGAAAACCTATCTTGTACGTGCAATACCACTTTCACCAACTCCACCGTTCATAATATGTTGTCTTTGTTCTTCCAGGTAGCTTTATTATGTGTGTAACAAGTAAACGAAATGTTTTTGCGTTTTTTGAGACTTTACTGTAATATTTTTGAGCTTTCTTTTCAGACTTTACTGTAATCAAAGTGTCCTTTTATGCTTTTGTTTGAGTTATCTACATAGTTTCTATCATATTTATCTGCGCGCACATGTGCGTATATTTTGGGTCTTTTGGCATGTTCCGTCATTTTTTCATGGTATAAAAAGAGAAAAAGAATGAAATGCATGTTTGCTTCTAATTTTTTCAGCAGAAAAAAAATAGCTTTAGAAGATTTATTTATCTTAATTATCTGTGTTTATTTTATTTTATTTTATGTTGGTTATCAGTGTTTGGCGTAAGATTTATATTATTAGTGAAAATTGAAAATTTAATTCTTTGCTTTTCACATTTGATTTTCTGGGTGTTTTTCACTATCATGATTATTATTAGACACTCATTCTTCTATACCATCTGACTTTAGGAGTAAATAACATATTATATATGTCAACGATTTGTAATTTATTACTGTGAATTTTACAATATACTATGTTGGCTTCATAAAGTTGAAACAGAGTGTACTGTTATCCATGCTCTGTTTTTGTTAGTTTGTTTGAATTACGTAGCTCGAATTGAATTTTCTTGTGGTGTGAGGTTTGCAATTTACTTCTTGCTATGTTATGTATTATTTTTCCCATTTTGTAGAATATATGTTGTGTGGATCTGTTGTACTTTTTAATCCTCTGTTGAGGGGCTATGAAAATTTGAACTGTTTGGTTTTCTGACTGTTCTAGTACAAGTCATGCTCTGTTTTTCTTTTCCTCCAAAACTTGCTGAGGTTTATGAATAATAGTGTGGATATGGGTCTTTTTCTTTCTGCTGGCAGGTTTGAGAAGTTTTGATAGGGGAAATTGATTTGGGCCAAGTTTTTCTTTTCCAATGTGGTACAACAAACTACTTTCCAACTGCCGAATTTGGGTTAGCGGACAGACACATATACAATACAGATTCATAGAATTTAGAAGTGAGAAGCGAGTGAAACCTATAGGCTATAGCGTAAGCTTCCAGTCCAAACCATTTGAATCAACCCAAACACATGAGAATAAATAGCACAAAATTAACATCTCCGGTAGACTTTTTAAAGGAGTAAAGAGAGCACGTGCACACGCGGCTGAGTCTTTTGCGATTTATCCATCTAGACTGTCACACACTTGCACTTGTCTCTTCTCTCTCTAAATTATTACTGAAAAAACATGTGTACACAACTTCTTGTGCTTTATCTTTCTTTTAAAAAAATTGTGTTTTATCGTTCTTTCTATAAAATAGAACCAGAAAGTTTAGAAAACGCAGAGATTCGCTTCTTGAGTTCTTGGTCGTTTATCTATTTTTCTGCCTGTTCAGGAACCAGGTTGATACATATATACTTATGATTTATGCAGATTTGATTGTTATTTTGGAACTTGGTTGATTTTGATATATGTGTGGTGTCGTTTTCATGGGTGTATACATCTTTAATTTCTGCCATACAGCTTTTTGAGTTTATTTGTCATCAGATATTTAGCTGTGGTCTTGATCTTGGTAATCTGGGTTGTATGTGTAATTTAAATCATTTTTGTGAAAAAAAAAATGCATTCTTTTTCTCAGCTCTAAGTTGTACTATATGATTTTCGTCACATTTTGGTCTCACTAGGCGTTTTTAGGGTATTTTGGGTCTGATCTGGTATATTTTTGGAGAAAAGTCTATATGGGTTTGTTTTAATATTTTAATAGAATGAATGGTAGAATAGAGAGTGAGATGTAGAGTGAATTGTAAAACTGGATTTGCAAATTTGCTTAAATCAGCCTAATATATGATGTTTAACCGTATTCATAAAAAAATGGTGGTAACAAATAAAAGATTTAAATGAAGTGTATTTAGAAATTTTAAAGTGTAACTATTTAATTGAAAAAAGTCTTAAATATGTAAAACACACTTAAAACTCTAGAATTAAAAGGTAATTAACCATAATTTTTTTAAATAAAAGTTGTGTACCTACCATTGTGAAAAACTGAAAACTACACCAAATCATCAATTTAATAAAAGTAAACTAAAACTATACCAAAGCAATACACCAATAAAAAATCATTCGACTCGTAAATAACAAAGAAATACACCAATAAAAAATCATTTAAAGAAACTATCATTCTAATTATTTTCTTAAACAATTATATTTTTTTCTTCCAAATTGATATCTAACTTGACTTGCATTCTTTTTCGTCTCAAAGATTAAGAAAAAATTTGTAGTAAATAAAAATATATGAGTGCTCAAAAAAATTATAAAAAGGCATAATAAACATATACAACAAAACCTAAAACTTCTTAAACAACATTTTATTACTCATATCAAGTGTTTTATTTTTTTACTTGATAATGAGATTTCTTTAGCCACATTGATTTAATAATTGTCATCTTTTACCTCGATAAATGATGAATTTAAGTGGAGTTTTTATAAAAATTTTATAATCTATTGGTATTTTTATATTGTTTTTTATGAGATATTACAATCTTGTTTAAACTTTTTTAAGTTCCTTAAAAAAAAAATTTGTTTTGTTTTGTTTTCTTCTTTTGAAGAGGGGTCAATTTTTATATATTTTTTTTGGGAGTTCAAATCATGGACCACTGACTGAACCTTCTCTTTTAGAAAGAAATTGGAAATACCACTATTAGCCGATATTAATCAGTCCGAATACAAGTTAATGAAGTTATACAGAACTCAGAAGCATTTAGATTTAGATAGGAAACTTCAATGGACACTCGAATGAACTTGCAAAGTTGCAACGATTACAATGGACAATTATGTTTGAGCCTTTATCAAGTACACTACTACATGTGCACAACGCCAAAGCATTAGATTAAAGTCCTATAAAACCCCATATTCGACAATATACGGCCCCACATGATACGTACAGTTTTGGCCAAACAGGCTGGTAGACATGAGTCAAGTTGTACGATCAATGTAATGTGCACAAAGGCACAAAGGAAAAGGATTCAAGCTTATGTGCACGAAGGTAGAGAGGACAAGGATCAAGCTTATGTGCATAAAAACGGAGAGGACAAGGAACCAAGCTTATGTGCAAAAAGGAGAAGGAGCGAACTTATTCGCACGAAGGAATAAAGGACAAAGACCAAGCTTAATCATGGGCCGAACGGCTCATAGTAAACACATGACATGTCACACCAAAATTCCTATAAACCCTGTCACAGAAATCTGTAATATTACCCTCTCACAGCAACATTTGAACTGTTTGGTTTTCTGACTGTTCTAGTACAAGTCATGCTCTGTTTTTCTTTTCCTCCAACTTGCTGAGGTTGATGAATAGTAGTGTGGACATTGGCCTTTTTCTTTCCGCTGGCAGATTTGAGAAGTTTTGATAGGGGAAATTGATTTGGGCCTCCAAAATCAAATCTTCCGTTTTGGGCCCCAAATCAACATAGTCCATTTGAGCCAAGTTTTTCTTTTCCAACTGCCGAATTTGGGTTAGTGGACAGACACATATACAATACAGATTCATAGAATTTAGAAAGTGAGAAGCGAGTGAAACCTATAGGCTATAGCGTAAGCTTCCAGTCCAAACCATTTGAATCCACCCAAACACATAAGAATAAATAACCCCAAAAAAAAACATCTCCGGTAGACTTGTTAAAGGAGTAAATAGAGCACGTGCACACGCGGCTGAGTCTTTTGTGACTTATCCATCTAGACCGTCGCACACCTGCCCTTGTCTCTTCTCTCTTCAAATTATTACGGAAAAAATAGAACCAGAAAGTTTAGAGAACGCAGAGATTCGCTTCTTGAGTTCTTGGTCGTTTATCTATCTTTCTGCCTGTTCGGGAACCAGGTTGATACATATATACTTATGATTTATGCAGATTTGATTGTAATTTTCATGGGTGTATACATCTTTAATTTTTGCCTTACAGCTTTTTGAGTTTGTTTGTCATTAGATATTTAGCTGTGGTCTTGATCTTGGTAATCTGTGTTGTATGTGTAATTTATATCATTTTTGTGAAAAAATAAATGCTTTCTTTTTCTCAGCTCTGAGTTACACTATATGATTTCAACTCATTTCGGTCTCACCGAGCGTTTTTAGAGTATTTTGGGTCTGATCTGGTATATTTTTTGAGAAAAGTCTACATGGGTTTGTTTTAATATTTTAATAGAATGAAATTGTAGAATAGAGAGTGAGATGTAGAGTGAATTGTAAAAGTGGATCTGCAAATTTGAAAAGAAAGAAAAAAAAAAAACTTTTTAAGAGCTAACTTAGAGAAATTATAAAAGATAGGTGTGCATGCTCTTCTACGTATTCATTCTCGTATATTTTATTTGATTTTAAGAGGAAATATATGTCATTTATTTAATTATTTCATGATATTTGGCTTTGATTTTTTGAGAGAATAAAATTTTAGCCCCGGACAGGTTGGGGTTATATTATATATATCTTTATTGTGAATTTCACAACGATTCCTCAACAAGTAGTTGGTCAAAGTTCTTTAACTTTGTAGTTTGGATCATTTCAGGATGTATAAAATAAGGTACTGAACTAGGACAAACAGTATAAGAAGGGGCAATATTGGTTATTGAACATATGAGCAGCTCTTTCCATGTTATTATAGTGTTAAATGAAAAAAAAAATGAGTGGTTTTTTGAGTGTTGTGATATTCATTTTCCAAGCTAAAGCCTTTTAGGCAAAGTGAACGTGGCTGGTTATCCTATATGATAGACTGATAAGTATATAAGAAGCTGGTGTTGAATTAATTTATAATGTGCTGGCACAGGTGTAGTTTGATGGCAGTAGGAAGGTTCATTTTGAGGTGGCTTGATGTTGTGGACTTACGTGATGAGTTTTCTAAAGAGTAAAGTGATTTTCACAAATTTCTGTTCACAATCATATTATTGACCTTGATTTATTGGAACTAAATGGTTTAACTATTGCATGATTGCTTTGTTGTATTGAGAATTAAAATTAGCTTGGATAAATTGGGAATAGATATATGTCCTCTCTTTTTGGGCAAATAGTAATTACAGATTTCTTGTGAATTTTACAATGGACCCTTGAAGTAAAAGTTTGAAGGAAATTATTTTAATCCTGATACATAGGTTGTTTTAATAACTGCAACCTTATAGGCTTTGTATCTGGTTGCTGATAGAACAAAAGTAGAGTATCCCATACAATTTTTTAAATGCAACTTGTCAGCTGATGGGAAATTGTTGTTTGGTTCCTCAAGTTTGTTTTCCTGTATCATTTGAAGACTAGTCAACATGGCTTTGCATTGTTTTTGGATGTTGAATTCGCTGTTCCATAGCTTTTGTACTTTCTGGTAATATGAAATGTTTTGGTAAAACTAATTGATGTGTACTTAATAGCTTATATATGGTTGTTCTAGAAACACACAGACACCTTCCTTCTTTGATAAAAAAACATGCACCTAAACCCTTAAACTTATGTATGTTGTTTAGTAAGGTAAACAAAGTTTTGAACTTAGCAGTTTGGATCATTTCAGCATGTGAAAAATAAGGTACTGAACTTAACCAGGAAAAATAGTATAAGGAAGGTCAAGTTCAGTGGATGAACATGTGAGCGATTCTGTTTATGTTATAGTGTTAATTGGATAGCAATGAGTAGATTTTAAGTCTTGTATATTCTCACTTTTCCAATTTTGGGTATCTTATGTGCTCCCGCACTTGTGTAGCTTAGCAGTAGGAAAGTTCATGTTGAGGTGGCTTCATGACGTGGACTTACGTGATGAGTTTACTATAGAGTAATGTTATCTTAACAAATTTCTGTTCATAATAGTGTTACTGACTTTGATCTATATAATTACTGCCAGATTACAATTGTAGAATTTGTATGTGGAGAATTATGATGGATTGGAATGTTCTATTTTTTTTTTTTTTAAATAGCATTTCTTTTTGGGGTTTTCTTCAAGCCTTAAATCTCCAGTGGATTTTTGCTTTTTACTTTTATTTTTATTTTTTAAAAAGTTTCCATGTTTTGCAATGTTGTTATGGTTGTATAGTTGCATTTCAGGATTTGATACCTATGTTTGCAAGATAATCTAATTTGGCTTTCTTACCAATAGACTATAGTGCCTCCTCTTCTATCTGCAATCTGCATTTTAATTGTTTGTTAGCTTCATATTTTAGGGATAAAACTGGTTTGCACTTATACTTGAGTTCACTACATTTTCTGATTTTGAGCTGTTAGGCTTCTTGTGTTATATTGATCTTAATTAACCTGTGCCTTGCTACTTAGTGATTTGTCAGTTTGTGCATCAGCAAATAGATTTGGTTTTGATCTTGGTAATCTTTGTTGGGTGTGAGGTTTATATCATTTTTGTCGAGTAAATGTTCGAGTTAAATTATTTGATTTTCTGGGTGCTTTATTTATTTACTACTACAAAATTTCATTCTTATATACTTTATTTGATTCTAGGAGGAAAAATACATCAATGGTTTTTAATAATTGCATGATTTGCTTTGATGTATTGAGAGAATTAAATTTGGGCCGGAAAGGTTGGGGTTAGATATATATGTCTCTTTTTTGGGGGCAAATTGTAATTATAGACTTATTGTGAATTTGACAACAGACTTTTCAAAAAATAGTCCTTGAAATAAAAATATCTTTCAATAGTAAATTATTTTAACCCTGATACATATAGGCTGTTTAAGGAACCACAGCTTTATATTCAACGATTGATTATTTATGGTGGGGAAATGGGTGATAGCTATTTGGTTCCTCAAGTTCTTTTGCCTGTGACTAGTCAAGATGACTTTGCATTGTTTTTGGATGTTGAATTTGCTGTTCCAGACCTTTTCTACTTTGGGAAATATTGAATGCCTTGAGCCATTTTAAGGTTTTGGTCAAACTAACTGATGTGCTTCTACATGGTTGTTCTAGAAACACAGACACATCTTCCTTCTGTGAGCAAAACATAGGCATTTAAACCGTAAGATATGTTTGGTTGTTTAGAAAGGTAAACAAAGTTTTTAACTTTGCGGTTTGGATAATTTCAACATGTGAAAACAAGGTACTGAACAGATAGTATAAGAAAGGTCAAGATTGATAGATTCACATATGAGTGGTCTAGCCATGTTATAGTGTTTAGTGGATGGCAATGAGTGGGTTTTTGAGTGTTGTGATGTTCACTTTCCAATTTTAGGTAAATCCTATTGAGTTAAGTGAACATGGCTGGTTATCCAATATATTACTGAGATGAATTTAAGAAGCTGGTTTAAAGTGTTATCATTGCATGAATATGTGATGTGGACATCTAATTTGGTGTAGTTTAATGGCTGTGGAAAATTTCATTTTGGTGCGGCTTGATGTTGTGGACTTATGGTGATGAGTTTACTATAGATTTAGGTGATCACGTAGTTCTATTCACAATCATATCATTGGCCTTGATCTATACGTTTACTATCAAATCATTATAGCACCTCATGGTATTTTCAATGGAGATGTCTAGGGTTCAAATCTCCTCTCTTCCATTTTAAATATCAAATTATCTTAATTGTATAATTTGTATGTGAGGAATCAATGGTGGATAGAAACGTTTCTAAAATTTTTGTAAAAACAGCATCTCTGTGGGGTTCTCTTGCAACTTTCCAGAACTAGAAAAATGAAGTCTCTCTTTCTGATTGTCCAACATGATTTTTTTCTAGCCCTAAGTTTCTTGTGGGATTTTGCATTTACTCTCTGCTCATGTTTTACAGAGTTATTGCTATATGTTTGCTTTCTAGATTTGATACATATATTTGCAAGACACTCTTAGGCTGGGTTTGGATCCAGCTTTTTGCGTTTGCGTTGCGTTTCTGTTTTTTTTTTTTTTTTTTTTTTCACGCGTTTTCATTTGGAGTATTGCGGTTACTGTTCAATGAACAGTAACCGCAATTGTTGGCTTTGCGGTTACTTTCTGCAGTGAACAGTGCACATATGCACTGTTCACGGACCCACAAATTACACTTTTTATCAACTTTTTCATTAAAAATGGGTCCCACAGCACTATTCACACATTTAAAAATTATTTTGCTACAGTGTTTTCAGTTTTCAGTTTTAAGTTTCAACAAAATAAGTTCTATCCAAACAGACCCTTAATTTGACATGCATAACAACAACATTTCCTCCTTTGGGTGCCCCTCCTTCCCGGTCTGTATTCTTCATTTTATTTGCTTTCCAGTTTCATATTTTTGGCATAAATAAATTTTTGCTTGTTCTTGAGCTCACTGTTTTTTCTGTTTTAGAGCTTTTGGATTTTTGGGTTAAATCTATTTTATATGAGCCTTACTTTGCTGTTTATCTGTTTGGGCGTCAAATATAGACATGGTTTTGAACTTGGTAATCTATGTTGGGTGTGAGAGTAAATATGAATCTACTTTGACCCGGATAAGTAGTCTCTCTTTAAGCAATTGTAGCTTTTGTAAAATGTTCTGGAATGCTAGTTTTCATTTGTGTCAAAGTTAATGCATAACCAAGTCATATAATACTAGTCGTGTTGGATAAGAATTAATATATAATATAATTGGGTTTAAATCCATAGGCCTAAATTTTTTGGGTTAAGGTGTTATCATCCTAACATTCAATACAACACTCACTAAATGAAATGGTCTTCTCCTTGGCGTTATAAAGGGGACATAGAACTTCAGTGAAAATTGTACGATGAATCAATTGTCCCCTCACTGGTAATGCATTGCTGCATTGCTTATTTGGAATTTGAACGTTTGCCAATCAGAGAATGAAGCTGCCTGCTCATGAAATATCAGTTTCTCATTTTGAACTAGATTGTTTTGGATGTGTCTCTAATAACTTGTTAACTAATTAACTCTCAGGAGTATTTAAACCAAAAAATTATATATAGAAGCAATCTCTTTAATTTAGTGTTTTATATAAATTTTTTTAAATGAAGAAGGCCTATAAGAATAATTTACTCATAACTTAAAAATGTTGTTAGTTACTTGAAAGGAGTTGAGATATTATAAATAATTAACTTATTATCGACTTTTACTCCAACTAAAGAAGGAAAAAATTATTATCAACTATAGTGCTAAGGTTTATACTAAAAAATAATTGGTATCTTGATTTGACGTGTAGTAAAAGGAAAGGAAATAGAACAACTAAATTTTTCTTTGAGAAAGAGAAATAGCACAACTATGAGCTAACGCTTAAGCCTATCTTGTCATAGAACAACTAAAATTTTCTTTGAGAAAGAGAAATAGCACAACTATGAGCTAACGCTTAAGCCTATCTTGTCATAGATGGCATAGATTGTAATGTTTGGATTAATGAATGTCCTGCCATAAGTATTAAGTGCAGTAACCAGATAAAATCAGCCTCTTTTTCATAAATACCAAAAAAAAAAAAAAAAAAAAAAAAGAAGAAGAGGGATCATCTTAAAGCTTTTTTTTTTTTTTTTTTAATTACAAGATAGAATTTCTACTTTATTATAATTTAAGTATATATGGGCCTTTGTCCCCCACATCTCACAAGCATTTATACTTGTGAAGTGGTCACCGCACCAAGGGTGTGTGGTTGTATCTTATAGCCATTGATGTTCATTGTATTTGTATTTTTTTCAACCAGCATTTTATCCTCTGATTCTATTAAATTATTATTTTTTCAACCAGCATGTTCAAAGTGATTTTTTTAATTTAATTTTTTTTTTCCTGATATGTAAAACTTTTTAAAACTTTTGATTTGGGTACAAGTACAAGAGCACAACTATACCTTTATCAATTAATTTATATTTGATCATGGGGGGTGATGAAATTTAAATTTTAAATATTTATATTGAAAATATCAAGAAGTACTAACTAGTTTAGCTATAAAACTCTTAGCAATTCACTTTCAAATATAATAAGCCAACAAAATTAAACTATACCGATCCATCGTAGGTATTTCAATATCCCTAAGCAATAACATTCAAAGAAATTTCATCCTTTTTAAGAACATACATGTAGCTATTTCAACGAATTTTACATATTTTGCTTAATAAAAAAAAAAAAAAAACTTTTAAAGCAGAATTAAGTTAGTGACATAATGTTAGCAGTAGCTATATGTTTATTTATTTTTTAACCTTTTTTTTTTTTTTTTTTTTTTTTTTTTAAACAACTCTTTTTAGAACACATCATGAATAATTTTGAAAAAATTGGTCAGTTATAATTATTTAAGTTTGCTTTTGGTTTGGAGGGAAATAAATTACAATAAATAACATAAATGGTCACATATCTATACCATTTTAGAAGGGTATAATCTTAGATTGATTCAAAATATTCTGCATAACGGGTGTTAGGTTTGAGGACACAAAAAGACATCGAAAATTCACAAAAGAGTTGTGGTTTATTGTTAGAATGTTGAATCTCACATGGGTTTGTATTAATAATAGTGAACGATTAGTATAATCATAGGGCATAGGTTCATTTGTTCATTTTTTTTAGATTTATTATTCGTCAAGGTTTGGAAAATTGTCTGACGTCCTCATTCTCCTCTAGAAAAAATGAGAGCTTTGGAAAGTAGGGGAAAATGGGCATTTGTTTCTAATTTACAAATTATGCAGCAAAATGCCCTTATTTTAAAACTATTTAGCAAAATGTCCCTATTTTTGAAACTTGATTTTAACAAAATCGAGTTACAGGTGAAACTTGACATTAGCAATGTCAAGTTTTATGCATATTTTTTCACTTAATTTTTGTTTGAAAATTTAAGTGGAACTTGACATTACTAATGTCGAGTTTCACTTAAAAATATACATAGAACTCAATTTTGTTAAAATCGAGTTTAAAAAATAAGGACATTTTGTTAAATAATTTCAAAAAAGGGGCATGTTACAATATAGTTTTAAAATTAGGGGCAAATGCCGGTTTTACCCTGAGAAAGTGTCCCGAAATTTTCCTTTCCCAAGTAGTATGTTAGGACCAGAATCTTCTTTTAGGATTTTTCTCTCTCCCAACCCTATCATTAGCTCACCCAATACGTCAGCCTAGCCCGATGAGAAAACCCCAAGGATAATTCTGAGCATTTTTTCCCCTTCCAATTCTCAAGAAGAAGGCTCTCTCTCTCTCTCTCTCTCTCTCTCTCTCTCTCTCTCATTTTAATCTATAATTTTGATTCTCAAAAAGTATTAAGAAATTAGAAAATAAAGTTTTTATTTTTTTATTTTGTAATTAGGCTTTGATTGCTTCTCTTGGGAGTTTTCATTTCTCATTTCAATCCATAATTTTGATTCTCAAAAGTATTAAGAAATTGGAAAATAAAGTATTTTTTATTTTGTAATTAGGCTTTGATTGCTTCTTTTGGGAGAGAGTATAATATGGGCTCCCCCTATGCTTTAAAAATAGGTATGCAAGTTGCAATTTTAAATTCCATAAAAGACTTGAGTTTGCCTTTCTCATCACTAATTGGTTTTGAGTTGGAATAACATAACTCACATTTCAACAAGTGTGTCTTTTTTATTACCAATTGGTTTTGAGGTTGAGTGTCACAACTCACAGTCCAACAATTTTACATCTAATAGTGTTCACACTCTTTTATATTATATGTAAATTACGTACATCTTGTATAAGACTATGAACATTATGTGAAACATTTTATTTCACATTAAGAGTGTGAAAATTTTTTCCATCTTTTATCCAAAAAAAAAAAAGAGTGTGAAACAATAATGAAATGTTAATGGATGTCCTATATAAGATATTGGTTTAGGAAATTTTTTTAGAAACTTTTATGGGAAAAGAAAAAAAAAAACTTTTTTATGGCAAAAAGTGATGTCAAAACTTTCCTAAAATGGTTTAATAACAATTGTCCTAAGTCACATGATAACTAGACTTGAAAAAAGCACATCTTGTACGTTGTAGTCATATTATTTTCCATTTTACTTTTTTATTGATAAGGCAGCATGCCATACATAAGTCTCTTAAAAACAAATTGAGAATAATTTTGAGAGATAAACCAATTATAATTATTGGAATTTTCTTTTGTTGTTGAGGGAGATAAACTAGAAGCAAGTTAAATGGTTCAAAATTATCGCTTTATAGAAGCAGAGAACACTCATGAATTGATTTAAAATATTATGCATTATATGTAATAGATATATGAGCATATAAAATTATATATATATATATATTTATATGTAGGCATGGTTTGATGATAAAGAACACTAGTCTTGAATAAATATTATGGTTTTTAAATTAACTTGTAAGTTACCTAGTTAGTTAAATGATTGAATCCCACGTAGGATGGACATAGTAAGGGTGAATACTTAATATATGGTTGTGACATTAACGTATTGACATGGTAGATCCCGAATATTAACCACTTATATATGACTATACAAAACCCAAGCAATTTGCAAAATACTTTGGTGAAAAAAGAAAATGCAAAACAATTAAGAATGACTTTACGCAAGTCCATGTATAAAGTCGAACACTCTACTAAGAATGTCCATATAAAATACGCATTCTCACACACATTCTCACATTCACTTTTGGCTATATTCTCACAACGTGACATAGTAAGCCACACACTCACGAAAGGAACGCTTTCATGTCTTTTAGCTACAACTTCGGACATATATAGTAGAGCATTCACATCCGGTTTATACAAAAAATTCTATTTTATTATCTCAAAATCTACTTTATCATTTATACCATATTATTTTATAACACACTTAACATCCCAATTTTTATTTTACCATACCACACATTAAAATAATATAAAGTAAAATAAAAATAATATAAAAATATTTCTCACTTCTCTCTCTAATCTCTGTTTCTCTTACTCTCTCTTAACCACCCACAACCACCACCACCGTCCAGCTTCCTAGTCACACCACTCACCTTTGTTGAGCAACATAGTCACACCACCCATGTTAGAAGCCTAGAGGTTCCTAATGGGAATGAGTATGAATTGTAGGGGGATTGATGAGAATTGTAGGGAAATTGACTAAATTCAAAGTAGTCACCATCCATAGAGAGAGAGAGAGAGAGAGAGAGAGAGAGAGAGAGAGAGATGCACTAATGCACTAAGAAATTAGTTTATTTTTCAATTGATATCTAATGTTGAATTACAATCATGTATTTATAGGAGACTAACTCTAATGTCATTGGCTCACATGGCTCAAGATAATTGGCTAGTTAATTCAACACATGCTCTATGAATTAAGTCGTGTGTTAAGTGGGCTACATGTGCTCATATCCTAACTAAGTCATCCTAATCCTAATATCAACCAACTAGCTAACTACCTAACTAAAGGGATTACAACAATTATATCTAATTTCTAACATTTCCCTCCCCTTGTAAACACCTTGCCTACAAGGTGTTGTTGTGAAATGACACCTTCATTAAAGGAGATCTTCCAATGGACCAATATCTTAGTGACATTTTGCTCACCATATTCGTGCATATTTCTTTGACAAGTAGTCTCATGCACAAGAAGGTTTCTTCTTTGTAGATCTTCAAACTTTGCTTGAATTCTTGAGCCTTCAATGGTTCTTCAATCTTCAAGGTCTCATTGGTTCTTTGAACCTTAGAATGTTCTTGTATCCTCAATACCTAATTTGATTTTAGAGCCATTAAAATTGTTGGCGCTTGCATCTTGGATTCTTGGATCACCGACATTTGGATTGTCAATTCTTGAATCACAGACTCTTGAATGGAAGCCTCCATTGGTGCATCAAGAATTGGTTCTTGGAAGATCATCATCACCTTCTTTGTTGGTTTTTTGGACTAAACTTCAAAGGAAGCATCTTCATGTATATCATCATCCACTTTGACACAAAAATCAACATCTCGACTTGCAACAACAACAATAGATCTTGGAATTTGACTTGTTTTTTGAGTTCCATTGAATCAAGAGATTGTAACTCCTCTTTCGTCATGTTCTCAAGATCCTCTTGCAATCTTGAGAGCTTTTCTTTCATGGCCTTTTTAGATTCAGCCAAGGCCTTGACCCTTTCTGAAATATCCTTGACATTCTCTGAAACTTTGTTCACATTTGCTGTATTTCTTTCAAAAGTTTTCTTCGGTCACAATTGCTCGTCTCGAGATTGATGGCTCTAATACCAAATGTTAGGAACTTAGAGGTTCCTAATGGGGATGGGTATGAATTGTAAGGGTATTGATGGGAATTGTACGGAAATTGATTTAATCCGAAGTAGTCATCCTTTATAGAGAGAGAGAGAGAGAGAGATGCACTAATACACTAAGAAATTGGTTTATTCTTTAATTGATATCTAATGTTGAATTACAATCATGTATTTATAAGAGACTAGCTCTAATGTCATAGGCCCACGACAACCAAACACCACCCACCATAGTCACCACCATGCTACCACTACCACACCACCACTACGCCAAACCAAACCAACCAATCCGAATCCAACCCAAACCCCATCGGAATCCAAAGTCTAACCAATCGGAATCCAAAATCCAACCATCCGAATCCAAAAACAAAAATCCATAGCAAAAAATCAAAATCCAAACCCCATCAAAATTGGAATCCCCCCAAACCCCCTCGAAACTCACCCAAAATCAAAACCCACTCGCCTCTGCCACAATCCACCTGATCTCGCCATGCTGTGAGTCTGTAACCACGCCCATCTCCACCGTTGCACACCTCACCACAACCCACCATGCCACGCACGGCCCACCTCACCATGACATTTAACTTAAAACCCCCAACACCAAAACACCGATGGAGCTTTGGTTATAAATCCCAGTCATCGACAAGCGGTAAAGCTTGAGCACAAATCCCAGTCATCGATGGGCTGAGCAACCCATCATCGAAGACAAGAAGTCCACGTCGCCAAACCCACGTCCACGCCACCAGACCCACAACCTAGCTCACGCCGCCATACCCACGACCCATGTTGAACATATGCCCACATCAGAAAATAGCCACCGCCATGAGCTAGAGAGAGATGTGAGAGAGAGGAGCTTGAATTGTTCTGGAGAGAGGGAGAGGAGAAGAGACACTGAAGAGAGAGAATGAGCAAAGATTTAGAATAAAAAACAATATTTGAGATTTGGGATTGTGCTAAAGTACCATCATATATTTGGGATGGTATTGTAGCACAATTGTAAATTTTTTTGGGTTCACAAGTCCCGGTAAGAGGGGGGTTTTTGGGGCTATGATGCTAAACATACCAACATATGGCATTTGCAAAGCCCAATGTGACTGCTCTAAGCAAAGCTACGCATGAAACTGATGAAATGGACTTCGGACATAGTATGCTAGGACCACATAGAGAAACTTCTTTTAGGATACATTGAACACAACCTTGATATATAACTCACTCCAGTTCCTTGTTGAGCACCAATATATATACCTGAATCTTTTTTATTAACAAATTTTCTAATTATTATATATACTTTTGTTGGTCCCAGTATTTCATACAATTAATTTTCTCTTGGTTACTAGGGCAGGGATCAAATGTCGTTTCTTTTGGACGTTAAACTCAGCTGCTCAAATACTTGGCCTGGTCATCCTTATCATCACACTCATTCTCACACTTCTGAGATTGTGAACTAAAAATACTGCTACTGCTACCCAAATCGTTCCTAGTGGTAACCTTGTCAGCAGTGATGGCGTTACCAACAGCAGCCAAGACAATATCGAAGTGGTAGCTATGAACGTCAACCCTGTTTGACCCTCCAAGACAATACCTAATTACTTACTGCTACTATGTAGGTTTTATATTACTTGGAGCCTCCAATATAAAATAAGTTGAAACAGAGTGTGCACTGCTCTGTTTTCATTGCTTTGTTTGAATTACGTAGCTTAAATTGTCCGTGGTATGAGGTTTCACTCTGCTTATTTATTTATTTATCTATTTTGTTTTAAAGAATCAGCGTGAGGGCTTGTTGTGTGGATCGGATAAAGTTTCCAATCTCTATTCATTGCTCTGTTTTTTATGTGTGGATCTATTGTGCTTTGTAATCTTCCATGGATAAGGTGAGGGCTTAGGAAAATTTGATTTCTTTGTTTTTGTGCAAGTCACGCTCTGTCTTTCTTTTTTCTCCAAAACTTGCTGAGGTTTATGAATAATAGTGTGGACCTGGGCCTCTTTCTTTCTGCTTTTTGTGGAATTGATTTTGGCCTCCACAACCAAAACTTTCATTTTGGGCTCACAAAATAAAGGTATAGATTTGGATGGATTTTTATAGAAGGGCCAAATCAAAATGGAGAGGTCACTTTTTTCATTTTCTTTTTTGCAAAATAGTTCACTTATTTTCCTAATGGCCAAGTAGAGATTATCTATTATGTCCCTATTTATGTGGTGCAACAGAGTTTTACAATACTTTTAATGAAAATTCTGAAACTCCTTGGCATTTGAGGAGTTTTACACACATGCACATATTTTTTAAAACTTCTTTGGACTAATTTAACTTTAGGCAAGGCTGTCAAAGTTAAAATTGCTAAAAAAGGGGAGGAGTCTCTCAACGTGCCTCTACCTCTGTTGTGGCTATGATTCTTTTAATTTTTACTTTGTACATAGGAAAAGTCTGACGACACCTATTTTATCACAGAAATTTTCACACTCATTAATTTGATTACTAAAATAAACCGACTGTGCTACGTGTTTTGCTGATTTTTGCTTGTTCTGTAGTACAACATAGTAATTTCCAAATGCCAGAATTGGGTCAGTGCCTCAGTGGACATACAAAGTTCATAATCATAAAAGTGGGAAGTAAGAACTAAGAAGTGTGAGTGTAGCCTAGAACATATGCTTCCAATCCAAACCCTCTAACTTGTTACGGTGTTACCTACTCTTTTTTATTTAGTGGTGGTTATATATATTTTTAATTTACTGTGAACTATTAAAATTTGTTGTACATTCTGGTATATAAAAAAAAAAATTGTTGTACAAAATCTCTTAAAAAGCACATGCATGAAAAAGAATTCTAAGAAGTAGATCAATTATAATTATTTGCATTTTATTTTGCAATGGAGGGAGATAAACTAGAAGCAAGATAAATGGTCCAAAAATATCACTTTATAGAGGAACATAGCATAATCATGAATTGATTCCAAATATAATGCATGATATGTACTAGATATATATATATATATATATATATATATATATATATATATATATATATTTATATATGCACAATATATATAGATATTCATATGTAATATTGGTATGATGATAAAAAGCAATTATTGTGAACTACCTTAAAAGATAGTTACAATATGCTTCTAACTTTGCAACTTAAATCCCCCTCCCCCCCCCCACCCCCCTTTATAACTCAAGCACTTTGTACATGAGAAGTCGTCAGTTAAAAAAATATGTAAATTACCTAGTTAGTCTTAGAGCAATCACACCAGTCCGTTTAAAAATTTCTGTCTACTTTAGTATAAGAAACCACTTTTTCTATTTTACATAGTCATTTTTCAAAACTACCCACATCAATTTATCTATTATACACTCTATTCTATTTAAACATTATTTTTTCATTCTTTTTTTTATTGGGATAATTACACTTTGCCCACCTGTGGTTTGCCTCTAATTCTATGTGCCCACTCGTGGTTTAAATTTTGACACTTTGCTCACCTGTGATTTTGACTGTGAGTGCTCTGCAACCCACCTCAATGTTTTCCGTTACTCTAACACCAAATAAGTAAAAAACACATCCCAAAACGGATCAAAACTCACTCTCACTCCCAAAACTCACTCACTTCCACTCGGCTCGCTCACCAAACTCACTCACTCCCACTCGCTTAACAACTGTGGCACATCCAAGCCGAGGAAGAAAGACACAGTTGCTCCTTTGTTCAGCTGTGGCAAATCCTACAATAGGCTTCGATTCGTGCATGCTCCTGGGTTTTGATCGTGGGTTTAGATCGTGCATGCTCTTGGGTTTTGATCGTGGGTATCAAACCTAGGTTTTGATTATGCATGCTCCTGGGTTTTAATCGTGCATGCTCCTTTGTTCAACTGTTGTAGGGAGATCAAAACCCTTTTTATGTATTCAATAACACTCCAGCTCAACATGGTGATGGCAAAGGATTGAGGGAAGTTGAACTTGATAGCATCTCCAACGTCATAATAGCCACCCACTAGATCCTTGTAAAATGTTCCGGATTCGCCTTTGCCATCATTTAGACAGGAATTACCTTTCCATGATGCATTATTATGCTTTGGGAGTTTCCCAGCTGCAATGATCAAGTTAAAATCCTTAAGAAATGAAGGATCTTTGCATTTGGATCACTAAGGGGGACAGTAATAAAAATTCTCTAATAAGGATTTGAGGTTTTTTTTACTTTTGATTTTTTTACCATTGTTGCTACTTAAATCTTATATATATATATATATATATATATATATATAACTGCTAATAGAACATATTTGGTATACATATTTGATTGGGCTATGAAAAGAAACAATATTATTGCTTTGTGTGTGTGTTTTTAATTAATGGGGCATGTGAAGGAAAAACTTAATCAAAGTCTCTTTTTTTTTCTTTGATTAATGTACATAAAAATAGAGTAAGTGAATAATTTGAATGAATAAATATAGTATGTATCTATGTCTGATGTCTGATGTAGTAATTGTATAGTGAAGGTTGATAATTAAAAAGGGAAAGGGGTCAGAGTCAGAGGAAGCAAAGAAAACAAGAGTGAAGAAGAGAGTGTGGACAAGTTTGAGTAGTAGAAGAAAGAGTAATATTAAAAAAAGAAGAAAGGCCAGTTGTAGAGACAAAGGGGAGGAGGAAGGGGGGGGGGGGGGGCTTACATTTCTGAGCATTGAAGAACATGGGAGTGAGTGAGTTTTGGGAGTGAGAGTGAGTTTTGATATGTTTTGGGATGTGTTTTTTACTTATTTGGTGTTAGAATAACGGAAAACATTGAGGTGGGTTACGGAGTACTCACGGTCAGAATCACAGGTGAGCAAAGTGTCAAAATTTAAACTATGGGTGGGCACCTAGAATTAGAGGCAAACTACAAGTGGGAAAAGTGTAATTATCCCCTTTTTTATTATTAATTTCTAGGTTTAACGATGTTATGTTTGAATTTGAATTTCAATTAAGCAAGGACATGTGTCACTCCCTGGGTTGTAGAAAAACTTTATCCCTTGGGCTAATATTATGCATGGTATGGAAAAAAAATAAACATGAAATTACATTAATTAGTCCAATAATAATTAAAAAGATATTAGACATTTAGACTTGCAAAAATTTACATACACACACACACATATATATATATAGCGGTAATCACGATATGGTACATCGGTATTATATGGTACCGAAATATATCGTTTTCGTGACCAAACCAAAATGGCCTACAACACAAAATTACAAAATTAACCCCCTTGGCAGTTTGAGAAAATTTCATGAGGGGAAATTGATTTGGGCATCCAAAACCAAATCTTCCTCTAAAATAAAAATATGGATTTAGATGAAAGGCCCAAATCAACACGAAGAGGCTACTTTTAAATTTTTTTTCTTCATCTTATTTTTCAAAATGGTTCTTACTTGTTCTAATCGCCAAGCAAAGTTTATGATTTATGCATATCTCATTGCTCTTTTCATTTTTCTAATAAAAAAAAAAGAAAGAAAAAAAAAAACTGCTCTTTTCATGATCAAGAACTGGGTTTCAATTTTTTTTTCTCCCTAACAGACCAAATAAGAGTAGTCAATTGGACAGGTTTGTCTTGCCCATTTGAGCCATCTTTCCCTTATCAGGAGTGGATGCCATTAATTGAAAATATCTCAAGAAAAAATAAGGGGTTAACCAACATATTATGCCAAAATTTTAACCCAGCTAGTAAATTTGTTTTGGTTCGGTTTACCCTGTAACATATTAATCTATTTTGGGCCATTATTATGTTGAAAAATGTGCACTTGCTCCCTAACGCCGATGTTAGGACATATGTGATTCACTTGTTAGGAACATATGTCACTATTTTATGTAATTGGCTAATCCTTTGACCAAATGCACTTTACTTGTAATTGGGTAGATTTAGGATGTGTTTAATACTTTAAGAAACTATGTTCCAAGATCAAGTGTTAAAGCCATGCAAGTCTGTTCAAAAAACGAAGCTGAAGAAGTGCTGTTCATTAAAACTCGACAGCTAGCTCTCTATCAAGACCTGTAGAGCTGTTGAAACCCGTGGCTCGACAGCAGCTCAATAGATAGGGTATCTATCGAGGTTTATGAAAAACAAATTTTCAGTTTTATTTTGACTCTAATTCGTGATTATGTGTTTGGACTTTCTTTTCTCACAACCCTAGACATATAAAAGAATTATTTTAAGGGCCGTCAAAGAGTTCACAAGTTGCGCAAGTGTTGAGTAAAGTTTGTTCAAGCAAATTGTGACCAAAGACAGAATTTGCCCCAATCATCATTCTTGTGAAGAAGTTGCTGTATTTGTGCACCGTAGGGTTTTGTGACCAAGCATCTTCTTGATCTTTATCGTTGGGATGAACTAAAGAACTTTGCAGTCAACAACCTTCTCTAGTTGGTGATTGAAGTCGCGTACGGGGATCCGCGCAATTGGTTAGTCACGTACTGGGAGCCGTGCATCAAAAAGAGAAATTGTCACTACAGAACAAGTCCAATTGGATATTGAGGTAAGGGTTCAATTGTAGGTTGGTATAAGGTACTGGGATTCCTTTACTTGTAGTCGTTTGTTGTGATAATAATGAAATTTCGGGAGTAGTGACCTGAAAATCACTCGGTGGGATTTTTGCCATTTGGTTTTTCTCATTCGTAAATAAATTACCGTGTTAATTTATTTTCCACTACATACTTAGTTTAATTGGTGATTTGTTTGTGCTGCCATACTTTGCATGTTAATTTGATTAATTAATAAACTTGGTTAATTAATCAATTAATCCGATTCGAATATATTAATAAAATGTGATTTTTTACAATACTCTTGTTTTCAATTGCTCTTTTTCTCTGTCTCAAAAAATTTATATATATATATATATATATATATATATATATATATATATATATACTGTTTAATTAAAGGACATTCATAAATCAATCATAGTAAAGGACAATATTGTTTACGTATTTTACATCTGAGATGTGCTAGGACCATCAAAAATAGCACAACTTTGTGTTATAACTCACCACGTGACGAGTTGTGACTGGTGAACGAGTGTCTGTGGGGCATGTGGGGACACACCTTCACCAATCATAATTCACTATGTGACAAGTTGTGGCATAAGGTTGTGTCATTTTCGCTGATCCCAACATTTTCCTTTACATTTTTACTACTAGCCATAAATTAACCACTAAAAAAAAAGGATGAAGAAGCAATACTCAATTAAAAAAAAAAGTGATAGTTCATTTCTTTCCCTACCACTTTTTTTTCCCTCGGGTATGGGAATGAAGTATGAAACCTGTACCTGTGCCAACTCTTTGTTATTCTTGTATAATTTTTTTTTTTTTTTTAATTTGAGAAAACAGTCATTGATCTATTATTAATAAGGCATAAATTTCTGTCATGGATTATAAGATTGGTTAAATCGCCATGGATGTCTTCTAACCAAATTTGGGGTTCATACAATTGTTTCACCAGTTTGGCGAGTTTGTTTGCTACTGCATTGCCATCACACTTGACATGTGAGAAGGAGGCATTTCTCAAGGTTGATGCAAGGATCCTGGAGTCGTCAATTAAGTGTCCAAATGGGGCCAAACAAGGCGCGTCTGAGGTGAGGTGACTGTATATGGTTCTTGAGTCTCCTTCAAAGACCACATCTTGAAGGCCTATCTCAATTGCAAACGAAATGGCCCTTTGACAAGCCAACGCTTCTAGTTCTTCCACAGACGATGGTATATTGAAATGCTCCGAAAGTGCTGTAATGACCCAGCCACCTGAGTCTCGGACCACTACACCCAAACCAGCTAAATTTGTGTCCTGAAAAATTGCTCCTTCACAATTGGCTTTGTACTGAGAGAGTAGGGGTGGTAACCAATGAACTGGATGAGCCACTAGTTGTTGGAACAGAGGAGTGTCTTGAGCCATTTGGTACTCTTGAAGCTGCTGCACTGCATCATTGTAAATCTGCGTTAGTGGTATTGCTAGAGAGCCCGTTCTCTGAGCGTTTCTGTTATACCAAATACTCCACGCAATGTAAGCAAATAACTCAGCCAATTTTGGCTGCTTCTACAGAAGAATGCCATGGTACAGGTCTCGAAAGCTAGCGAATCTATCAACCAAAAAGGGGTAGCATTTTTCCACTTCCCACCATATACTTTTCACCATCTGATAGCCCCACATTGTTGCATGGATAATGTCTTCTGTTTCACAGCAGTAATGCTCACATATAGAATCTTGTGTGATGTGCCTTTTCTGCAAATTCAGCTTTGTTGGTAGCGAATCATTGCAAGCCCTCCAAATGAAGTGACGGATTTTGCTTGGAACATTTAAAGACCAAATGTCCAACCAGAATTTTTTGTGTGCACTTGGGTTGGATGGACCAGGTGCTGAAGCAGCCGCTTCATCAAAGAAGAGGCGATAAAATTTCCAAATGGCAATGTGTCTCATAAAACATCCAATCAATTTGCACCTTGATAAAGCATAAAATTTCCAAAGCCGAGTAGTGATTTTGTTTCAGCCCAATGAATAAGGAATAAGAATGACCAAAACATAACATATTGCTAAAATTTTCAATGAATAAAAATAACGCGCCGTAAGTTTAAATAAGGCAACTAATTTTACCTTCTAGGAAACGATCAATTGGCTGTATGTGGGTCTATAAGAAGATAAAGTGGTAAAGTATAGGTCTAATGGGTTTGTAGAGCAAGACCCATAGCTAAAGACTACACTCAACATGATTGGCTTGATTACAGCAAAATATTTTCACATAAGCCAGTAAGGATAATTTTAGACAAGATCAAAATTAATAATTTCTAATGCAATATTGCTTCAATTATGTGTTTTTACTAGTAACTATATATTTATTTAATTTGGTACTCCTTTTTAGAATCTGTTAATATATATAATAATAAACTTGGTACAATTTTTTATTTGTTGTACTTTAGATATCTTAATTAAAATTAAACACTTTATTGTATTGATCAATACCATACAAATAAATATTCCTTAAAATAATTACATTTAATGTAATCAATGGTTTGAATTTAAATTAAATGAGAAACATAATGCACAATACCTAAAGAATTGTATCAAAAGTTTAACTCATAAGCAAGATAACATGCTTTCCAAAGGGTTGGCATAAAGCTCACCCAAGGCATCATCCTATCTCTATATAAAAATGTCTGTAATTATATATTTGTATATATACGTGCACATGTCTTAGAATAAATGTGTCAAATTTTTTTCTTATGATTCAATAATTAGGGGAGTGGGGATATTGATCTTGAATGCCTCTATTGAAAATATTGGGAAGTGTCACTTGAGCTAAAGACTTTTAGCATGTGTTAAAGTAGTTCAAAAAAATTTTATTACATAACAACAAAATCTATGTTACGATGAAAAGATTGCAATAAATTACCAATGACCTTTAGGTCAACTGGCATATCACATCCAAGTATTTCAAATGTCCAGTGTTCAATTCTTCCTCTACCATTTGAAATGTATGTAAGAATGAATAAATATTACGAAATGACAAGGATCAATTTAATATTCAATTTAAGCATGGCACATGACCATATACCAATATATGAGTAGCCAAGTTTGGCTCATAAATCGTACCATTGATCAACAAAATCTTCTAATTGTTTGCTGTTTGATGATGCATTTGAGACATCCTTCTCTTCCTAGTTATATGGACATAAAACATGGTCCCTTATCAAGGTGTTCTCAAAAGATTTTATTATCGTTAAATACTAGTGTAAGTGTGTAACACAACAAATTTCTGTTACATAAAAAATAATATGAAGTTTCAGGGGCAAATTTAAAATAACATTTATGCATGGCGCAAGACCAATATAGGTGGAGGTGAAGTTAGGGTCATAAATTGTACCATTGATGAACTAAATCTGCTAACTATTGATCATGCATTAGAGACATCCTTATGTTCCTATAGTCCAACAAACTTTATGTATTTTCTTTTAGAGAAAATAATAAAAGTTAATATTTTAATGTAGTATTAATTGAGTTGTATACTAATAAGTATATAATATATAAAATTTATTGTGGATTCTTAGAATTTGCTGTACATAGCTCTCTTAAAAAAAAAAAAAAAAAACCATTGAGAATAATTTTGAGAGATAAACGAATTATAATTATTTTCATTTTCCTTTATTGTTGAGGGAGATAAACTAGAACCAAATTAAATGGTTCAAAATTATTGCTTTAGAGGAGCAAAGCATTTAAAATATTATGCATTATATGTAATAGATACATGAGCATACAAAATAATATATATAAATATTTATATATAATTATGGTTTGATGATAAAGAACATAAATCATAAATAAACATCATAGTTTTCAAATTCACCGGTAAGTTACCTAGTTAGTTAAATAATTAAGTCCCATATAAAATAGAGATAGTGAGGGTGAACGGTTAATATGTGGTTGTGACATTAACGTTTTGACGCGATAATTTCTGAATATTAACCTATCCCTAATGCAACCTCCCCCCTCTATTCCTCTATTATAAAAACTCCAACGAAGTGAGAAAGTCCAAATATAATATTGTCCTCCCCCTTCAATTCCTCTATTATAAAAACAAGTCAAAATATAATCTTGGGATATCTATTATAAAAACAAGTCCAAATATAATATCGTCCTCCTTTCTCTATTCCTCTATTATAAAAATATCAGTCTATTGTAAAAACAAGTCAAAATATAATCTTGGGATCTCTATTATAAAAAAAGAAAGTCCAAATATAATATTGTCCTCCACCTCTATTCCTCTATTATAAAAACATCCGGGGAAGTGAGAAAGTCCAAAAATATAATCTTGTCCTCCCCCCTCTATTCCTCTATTATAAAAACATAATCTTGTCCTCCCCCTCTATTATAAAAACATAATGGGAAAGTGAGAAAGTCCAAATATAATCTTTTCCTCCCCCTCTATTCCTCTATTATAAAAACACCCGGAAAAGTGAGAAAGTCCAAATATAATCTTGTCCTCCCCTCTATTCCTCTATTATAAAAACATCCAGGGAAGTGAGAAAGTCCAAAAATATAATCTTGTCCTTCCCCTCTATTTCTCTATTATAAAAACATCCGGGGAAGTCCGGGAAAGTGAGGAATGCCCCCTCTATTAGTATTAACTCTATTATAAAAACATCCATGGAAAGTGAGAAATATAGCTCCAAATTCAGAAAGATTCCAAATATTGTCCTCCTCTATAAAGCCCCTACGACGCAACCCAAATATTGGGGGCTCACTCTTGTTCCATTTTGAGCCCCCAATGTCTTCATTTTCTCTGGCTTCACTTCCTTCCACCCAATCATCAATACATAGCTTAATATATCTTATCAACAATTCTCTAATACATATATAAATTCGTTCGTTCCAGTATTTCATACAATTGGCTTTCTCTTGGTTACTGCAGGGAACAAATGTCATTGCTTAATTCAGACATTAAACTTGTTGCTCAAATACTTGGCCTGGTCATCCTCATCATCACACTCATTCTCGCACTTCGCAGGTTTTTAACTAACAACTCTGCTACTGCTACTGCTACTGCTACCCAAATCCTTCCTGGTGGTAACCTTGCTGTAAGCGATGGCGTTACCAACAGCAGCAGCCAAGGCAATATTCAAATGATAGCTCTGAACATCGACCCTGTCTAACCTCCCAATATAATACCTACTCTGTAGGTTTCACATCATTTGGAGCTTCCATTATGAATAAAGTTGAAACAGAGTGTGCATTGCTCTGTTCTGTTGGTTTGTTTGAATTACGTGGTTATGTAGTCTGTGGTGTGAGGTTTGCTATATATTGTATATACGTTGTGTGGATCTGTTCTAGTCCAATACTTGTTGAGGGGTGATGAAAATTTGGAAAAAATGTTTGGTTTTCTGATTGTTTTAGGACAAAGACATGTTTCTTCTTTCTGTTGGCCCGTTTGGGAAGTTTTCATATGGGGAAATTGACTTGAGCCTCCAAAACCAAATCTTTTGTTCTGGGCTCATAAATGAATATGGATTGTTTTGAAAGGCCCAAATCAACATGGAGAGGTCACTTTTTTTCGTCATCTTTTATGGGAAATTTTTTTTCAGTTGTTTTCCTAACCTCCAATCAGAGATCTGGAATTAATTTCAAATTTTTCCCCTAACAAAGGACCAAATAAATTTATCATTTGGACATGTTTGTCTTGTCCATTAGAGCCATATTTCCCTTATCTTATGTGGTAGAACAGAGTTTTGTACTACATACACATATTTTTCAAGCTTCTTTGGACTAATTTAGCTTATGCAAGTTCTTTAATATCTAAATTTTTATTTTTCAAAAAATTAAGAGGGGAGAGGTGTTGGGGCACGGGGCCTAACATTGTTCTGGTTGGAATTAAAACCATATTTTAATCAAAGCAAAAGTGGTACTTACAATTTGTTGCATTTTATTTTGTCCACTCCAAACCTAGTTAGAAAGAGATAACATTCATGTCATACTCAACGGAGATTCCTTGCACACTAAATTATTGGTCTCATTTTTTATAGATATAATTAAATTTTAACATATTTTATAGATATAATCTAATTTTAACATATGAGTATATAACGTCCACTCTCTATGATGATTGTTCTTATTATCAAGGTAAGATACTACTCAATTTTTAGTGCAAAAATGACCAAAACTTTTACACCAATTAAAACTTTCACATGCTTAAAAAGGGGTAAAATAGACATTCACATTAGCTCAAATGCTAAAAGAACTTGTGCGGTCAGATTTTATAAATTGAGCAACATGTGAGCTGGAAAGAATAAATAATCTTGGAAAATATCATATGAGTCAATGAAAGATTGAAGGAATAGTCATAGGAAACATTTTAGTTTGCAAGTCGATCCTAGCAACAGTAAAAAAGTTGGGGTAATCAGGTTTCTATGGATTTTGTTGACTATTTTGAGCCTTAGTATGCTTCTGTTGTCTCTAATTTTCCTTATGTGTTATATATATAAAAAAGAAAAAAAAGAAAAAAAAAAACAGATTTATTGAGTTTTTTCACACATTTTCCTTGTCTTTGTGTTGTGGCGGGCCCAATTGACATTAGTGACAATACCATGTGATGTGAAGTTAGGGCAATAAATTATTGTTGATCAATTAAATCTTTTTTGATAATGCATGTCATCCGCCTCTTCCTAATCATGTGAACATAAATCATAATCAAACTAACTTTACACGTAGTTACTTTTAGAAAAAAAAAAAAAAAAAAGATAAAAAGTAATAATTTTAATGTAGTTTTTTGAGTTATATAATGTTAGTAGTGGTTATATATTTATTTAATTTAGTGAGAATTCTTAGAATTTTTTGTACATGAATCTCATAAAAACACATCAGGTATAATTTTGTGAAATACATCAATTATAATTACTTGCATTTTCTTTTGTTGTAGAGGGAGTTAAGCAAGCTAAAATCTAAATGGTTCACAAATATGAGTTTAGAGGACCACACTCCTTAAATCAATTTAAAATATTTTGCATAACGTGCTGAGGACCCTGGTCCACAAAAGCCTAAAATATATGAGTACACTAAAAACTACATTTATCAGTTTATCAAGAAAAAAAAAACCTACATGCATGTGTAAAAATTTATAAGTTACCCAGTTAGTTAAACTTAACTAACACATTAGCAGGGAACACAAATTTTTTTTTTTTTTTTGGTCACTTTAACGAGTCACATTCCTAATATAAAATGTTAAGTAATTCTAAAATTAAGATTAAGATTATACTCTTCTTTATAAATTTCTTACGAGTTAGGTTGTAAGGTGTAACTGATTATTTGTTACTTTTATATAAATTCATAATTTTTTTTTCTTTATTTACTCACACTAACAATTATAATTATGACAAAAATTGTGACTAATTTTGTATTCCTAAATTTGTAATAAACTCAATACAGTAATACTTATATTATCTGTAACACTCCTCTTTTTAAAAAGATAAAAATAAAGTTGACTTCTACCTCCCAAACTGGACTTTAACGAGGCTCACAGCCCACACATTCACACCACCACCCCCCACACAATCCAGGAAACCCACAACTCTCTCTTTGCCGAGCCATATACTGCATCAGCGGCCCCACACAAAACCCACAAATTCTCTTTTTAGAAGTTAGAACAAGAAGTAGGGACCTCTACCTGCTTCAAAATCAAACAAACAAAACATATTCAGTCCTGCACCACATCATATCAGCTGGCCTACAAACACAGCTCAAAAATAATTTTTTTCCTCAAAGAAAATAGAGAAAAGTTAACTGAGTATTCATTTGAAAAGTTGTTTAAATTGTTTTGGATATTTTTTAAGTCAATTTTTCTATGAATTTAATATATTTATTTATTAATAATGAAGTTTGGTTTCTTGGGGTTCGAGCATAAGTTTATTTTATTTATTTATTTATTTTTTTTAGGTTCGAACTAAACTGAAGCAATATAAGTATAACAATCCGCGTTAGAACTATACTGAATCAATAGAGGGTGAGGGTGATCATTAAAAGCGACATACGGAATTCTAGAAAAGTTGAGAATATAGCCAAAAATTCAACATCTGCATAAAAATCCAAGCTAGGTAAGAGCATTTGCAACAGGCGGAAAGCCAAGACTGCAGTAACATCCCGAGTGGTATCTCTATAAAAATCCAAGCTAGATACCAGAAATCCAAGTCTTTAACAATAGAAAGCAATTCAAGCCAAATGGTAGAAAGTCATGCCTGCAGTCACGCCCCGAGTGGGACTTCCATAAATCCAGGCTAGTTTTTATTATTATTATTAACATTTTTTTTAAAATAAAAAATTCAAGTTTATTTAACTTTTTATTGATTGCTTTTACAAGTATCCTAATATGTAAGGATGGAGCCAGAACTTAGAGTTAGGGGGGACGGCTTTGCTGTTGGTTGTGTGCAGTGATTTCGGCCTTCAACTTTGTTGCTACTTAGTCGCTTAGCTGTTAGTTATTTAAAATTTTTTAAAGGGTCAAATTGTTTGTTTTAAGTAAAATTGGTTGATTAGGTTTAATTTTTTTTTTAGTTAAATTAATAATTTTTATTGTTGTACTAATTTTTTTGGACTTGTATATTTCTTTTTTAGATTTTAGACTTATAAACATTTTTTAATGGTCTTTAAAATGTGGAAAATGTTTGAACTACAAAATTTTTTACAAATTGCTGATAATGTAAGTGATATACCCAAATGCGAACCAATAAGAATTTGCTATCTTAACTGTTTGTAAAAATATTATAGAAAAATTTCTAACTATAACAATACTCTTAAAATAATCAATAATATTTTTAAGGAATTAAAAGTGTAATTTTCTAAAACAAAATTGCTAAAATTAGTACCCATATATATAATAATATTTAAAAAAAAAATTTGGGGGTGGGGGGGAGGGGGGGGCATTGCCCCCCAAGTCCAACCACAACCATGGCTCCGTCCATGCTAATATGTGTATAAATAAGAAAAAAAAAAACAAGTTTTAAATAACTGTACATAAAAACTAAAAATTAGAAGTTAATCAAATAAGTTGGATATAAACATACTCAAATCAAGTGAGTTTAAAAAAGTAATTATAAGATAGATTCTTAACTATTTTATGTATTTTATGTACTGTTTACCGGTTTTCACACTACTTTTTCTCTCAATGCTTTATTTGCCTGGCTAAGTTCTTTGATGCTGGTTGATAGGACATCTAAACTAAAGTTTTACACTCTACCTGCACCTTGATAAAGCATAAAATTTCCAAAGCTAGGGAGTGATTATGTGTCATTAGTCCAATGAATAACTAATAAGGACTAAAAAAGATCAACACATAACGTATTGCTAAGATTTTCAATGAATAAAACAACGCTCCTTGAGTTTAAGGCACCTGAATTTATCCACTAGGAAACAACTAATTGATTGCAAGTGGGACTATAAAATAAAATATAGATCTATTGGGCTAAGACTATACTCAACAAGATGGACTTGATTACACTGAATTCTTTTCACACAAGCCAACAAGGATAATTTTAGAAAAGGATCAAAATTAATAATTTCTAATGCAATATTGATTTAATCTTGTATTTTTACTAGTAACTATATATTTATTTATATATTTTTCTTTAAAAAAATATTTATTTATTTTGTTACACTTTTTTAGAATGTGTTTATATATATAGACAAGCTTAGGTACAATTTTTTATCTGTTGTACTTTATGTTTCTTAATTAAAATTAAATGCATTACTGCATTGGCCAATAAAATATAAATAATGTTATTTTCCATATAAAAAATTACATTTAGAGTAATCGATTGTTTGAATTTAGATAAAAAGCATAAAGTACCGCACTTAATAATTGCGTCAAAGTTTAAACTCATAGGCAAGATATGGTCCTGTTTGGTAACGTTGTTTTAGTAAGGTTATTTGTATTTTTTGAAAATATATGTGAGTGAAAAAATGTGTAAAAATACGTATAATATTGTTTAAAAACTGAAAATTGTTGCTTAAAATCATATACCAAACTGCCCCAAGCTTTCCAAAGGATGACTTGACATAAAGCTCACCCGAGTTATATATTAATCAAATTTTACCTATCTATATATAAATCAAATTTATATAAATCAAATTTTGCCAGGTTGGTTGTTGGTAATTGGTATGGTCGGTAGGTAGCTTTTTTGTATTTTTTTCATTTTTTGAGAAACATCAAATGGGTTCATGGCTAAGTAATGCACCTGTTCCTAGTCATCATATAATATGGATATAAATTACAGTCAAACTTATGCATTTGCTTTTAGAGAAAATGATAAAAATGGGTTCATGGCTAAGTCATGCACCTGTTCGCCTGTTCCTAGTCATCATATAATATGGATATAAATTACCGTCAAACTTACGCATTTGCTTTCAGAGAAAATGATAAAAATTAGTAATTTTGACGTAACATTAATTATTAATTGAGTTGTATACTGTTAGTAAAGGTTTATTTAATTTAGTGCGAATCTTAGAATTTGATGTGTGTATATATTTTTTGAATGAATAATTTGTTATATATAAATCTCTTAAAAACACATCAAGACTAATTTCGAGAAATAGATCAATTATAATTATTTACATATTATGTTTTTGTGGATGAAGATAAACTAAAAGCAAGCTAAATGATTCACAAATATCAATTTAGAGGAGTAGAACACACTTCTAAATTGATTTAAAATATAAGGCATGATATGTAATAAATATATGATTATTAAAAAAATGTGTTTAAGTATTCTTATGTAATCCTAGATTAAAAATCCTGATAGGATAATAAATAATATAATACTAATTATCATGAACCAAATAGATTGTGGGGGAGGATTTGTTTCAAGCTCGCAAGCAGTTTGTCCACCCTGGGGTCGAAGGACCTGCACGGTTTTGTTCCTTCAAGCAAAATAAACAGTTTTTAAGAATTGCTCCCACATCGAAGAAAGATGTGCCCTACTCATACCTTATAAGTCTTAGCTGAAGGTAAGAGTGTACCGCTACAACAGTTACAGTGGTAGAGGCATGCCCACCTTTGATGGACACTGCCCTCAAAAGCGAGTCTTAAGATTTTAAAGAGGCATTTGGAAGATAAAAAGACTTTTCAAGTTGCTCCCCAACTTTAAAAAGATAAAAACTTTTAAGGTGCTCCCCAACTTTAAAAATCTTCCAAAAGAGAACTAAGCAAAAGATAAAAACTTTTAAGGTGCTCCCCAACTTTAAAAATCTTCCAAAAGAGAACTAAGCCAAAAGCAAAAGCAAAAAAATGCAGCAGGAGCGAGGCGTCCTATTTATAAGCACCCCACTGGTAATGGCATTTTACTAACTTGCTTCTTCAACTTCTCATTTTCAACCTTCTTCTTCAACTTCCCACTTTATAAGCACAACAATGCCAATGGCACATAATAGGTGAGAGGGTATTTCAACTTCTTCTTCCCTCATAACTCATTATTGATTCACGCTCTGAAAGTTTTACTGTTATTCTAATTAAATTCCTTTTTTGTTTCAGAATTCAGCAAGTTGTGCTGGTCCTAGACCTCATTGCTGAAATAGTTGGGTCCCTTGCCGGCTTTGTTGTTCAACTCAAACGGTTAATACGCATATGCATAAGGATTTGGTCCATTTTGACTGGAAGACAACCTGCTTTTGTTGGCAATGGCCACCAGGAGGATATCCCACAATACTCTGTAAATTTTCCATCGGTTGCAACGGCGGATAGGTGAGAGAGTATTTCAACTTCTTGCTCCCTCATAACTCTCTAAATTTTACTATTATTCTAACAAAAATCCTTTTTATTTCAGAATTCAGCAAGTTGTGTCGCACCTAGAACTCATACCTGAAGTAGTTGGGTCCCTTGCCAGCTTTGTTGATCAACTCAAACGGTTTATACGCACATGCATAAGGATTTGGTCCATTTGGACTGCAAGACAACCTGCTTTTGTTGGTAATGGCTACCAAGATGATATCCCACTTGACGCTAATGACGAAGCTGAAGTTGATGCCGACGCTGATGCTGAAGCTGATGCTACCAATAGGCAATAGCCATGTAATTGTGAACGAGGATCTGGACATCTTACCTCAAAATACGTGGTCTTTCTTCTGCAGACTTTACTGTAATAATCCAAGTGACCCTTTATGTAACTTCATCAACTTTTATTTGAGTTAAATACATAAGCTTCTGTCATTTTTGTCTGCATGCGCGTGTGCCGTTTATTTTGAGTATTTTTCGTTATTTATTGATAATTTCTATTTTTAGAAACACAATATTTTGGGCATCTTTCGTCATTTTCTCACGGTTTAAAGAAGAAAAAAAAGAATGAAATGCATTTTTGCTTCTAGAATCCGTTGTTTGTTTTAATTTCTTCAGAAAAAGAAAAGGCTTTAGAAGATTTATTTATCTTGGTGATCTGCAGTGGGAATTTATTTTTGGGAGGGCTATATATAAATTTTTGTGCGTGTGTGTGTGAAATGTAAAATGGTAATATATAATACTTCATAATTCAATTTTTTCCCTTTTATCTGTTGAGATAATTGTTAAAATACTTATGTGTTCATTTTAAAGATGATGAATATTTAATTATTGTAATTTGTTGACAAATGCATTTATGAATTGTATTTTATTTAAATAAAAATTAAATTTATCTTTAAACTTTCTTAAATATATATGTATATTATCAGATATAAGGGATCAAAATGATGTGGTTATTTAAAGATTTACAAAATTTTTAAGATATTTTCAAAAAAAAATATTTTTTTCAAAAATTTGGAGGGGGGGGGGGCGGTGGGGGCCAGGCCCCCTTGGTCATCAAGTGGCTCCGCCACTGATCTGTGTTTTTTTTTTTAAAAAAATTTATCTTGGTTATTATTGTTTGGCGTGAGATTTATATTATTAGAGAGAATTGAATGTTTTCCTTTTCGTATAAGTTTATACTGTTTGATTTTCTGGAAGTTTTTCAAAATATTCATTCTTCTATATCATCTGATTTTAGTAGGAAATATGTCAACCAGTTACCATTGTGAATTTTACAATTAATTAAATAAAGAGCGCGTGTGCACAAGCAGTTGGGCCTTTTGTGACTTGTCCATATACACTGTTGCTCTCTCTCTAACTTTTTGTGCCTTATAAGTGCTATAAATAAAAAAAAGAACCAGAAAGTTTAGAAATTGCTTTTTGGTCATTTTTCCATCTTTCTGCCGGTTCCGGAATCAGCTTGATGTATATATTCTTATGATTTATGCAGATCTAATTGTTCTTTTGTTTTATATGTATATGAAGTTTAGAAAGTTTAGAAATTGCTTTTTGATCTGATTGTTCTTTTGGAACTGGTTTTGTTTATGATATATATATATATATATATATATATATATATATATATATATATATATGGTGTAGTTTTCCTGGGTGTATACATCTTTATTTGGGAGATGGGTCATTGCCTTCTAGCTTGGTAAGGATTTTTACTGATATGTCTCAGAATTTGGATTTGCTTCGTTTTTTTATGCCGAATTTCCGCCTTACGGCTTTTTGGGTTTCTTTGTCATTAGATATTTAGCTGTGGTGTCGATCCTGGTAATCTGTGTTGTATGTGAGATTTATATCATTTTTGTGAAAAAAAAATTGCTTTCGTTTTCTCAGCTCTAAGTTGTTCTATTTGATTTTAAGTATTTTGGGTCTGATATGGTTTTTTTTTTTTGGAGAAAAATCTGTATGAGGTTGTTATAATATTTTAATAGAATGAATTGTAGAATAGAGAGTCAGATGTAGAGAGGATTTGTAAATTTGAAAAAAAAAAAAAAAACTTTTTAAGGGCGAAATTAGAGAAATTATAAAAGATAGATGTGAATGTCAAATAGATATTCGTTCTTATAAATTTTATTTGATTTTAGGGGGAAGTATGTGTCATTAATATTTGGCTTTGTTGTTTTGAGAGAATAAAGTTCTAACCCTGGGCAGATTGGTGTTATATGATATATATCTATATTTTTCACAAATTGTAATTACAGATATTATTGTGAATTTTATAACGGATTCCTCAAAAAGTTGTTCTCAAAGTAAAATTTGTATCCGGATTCATAGGCTGTTTAAGCAATTGCGGCCTAGTAATCTGTAAATGGTTGCTGATGGAGCATAGCTAGAGTCTTCTATACAATTTTTCTTTAAAAAAAAAAAAAAAAAAACTTTTATTGTTTTGGTGGGCAACTGGGCAAGTGTAGTTTGGTTCCACAGTTTCTTTTGCTTGTGTCATTTGAAGATTAGTCAAGATGACTTTACTTTGTTATTGAATGATGAATTTGCTGTTCCAAAGTGTTTTTTACTTTTGGTGAAACTAATTGATATGCGCTTCTTTGCCTATACATGGTTCTTCTGGGAACACACATCTCCTTATGTGATCAAAACACACATTTAAATCCTTATCTTATGTCTGGTTGTTTAAAAAAAGTAGACAAAGTTCTGAACTTTGCAGTTTGGAACATTCCAGCATGTAAAAAATAAGGTACTAAATTAGAACAAACAGTTTAAGAAAGGTCAAGATCGGTTAATGAACACATGAGCAGTCATGTCCGTGTTATAGTGTTAAATGGATAAAAATGAGTGGTTTTTCTAAGTGTTGTGATATTCATTTTCCAAGCTAAAGCCTGTTGAGCAAAGTGAACATGGCTGGTTATCCTATATGATGACTGATAACTATATAAGAAGCTGGTTTTAAGTGTTGTCGTTGCATTAATTTTTAATGTGCTACTTCACCAGTGTAGTTTGATGGCAGTAGGATGGTTCATTTTGAGTTAGCTTGATGTTGTGGACTGATGAGTTTTCTAAGGAATACTGTGATCTTCACAAATTTCTATTCATAGTCATATTATTGACTCTGATCTATTGGAACTAAATGGTTTAATTATTGCATTATTGGCTTTGATGTATTGAGAATTAAATTTAGCCCAAATAAATTGGGGTTAGATATATGTCCCTTATTTTGGGCAAATTGTAATTACAGAGTTATTGTGAATTTTACAATGGACTCTTCAAAAAGTAGTCCTTAGAAGTAAAAATTTGAAGGAAATTATTTTGATCCTGATGCATAGGTTATTTTAACAACTGCAGCCTAGCAGGCTTTGTATCTGGTTTCCAACAGAGCATAAGTAGAGTATCCCATACAGTTTTTTAAATGCAACTTGTGGCAAATGGGAAATTGTTATTTGGTTCATCAAGTTCTTTTTCATGTGTCATTTGAAGACTACTCAAGATAATTTTGTATTGTTTTTGGATGTTGAATTTGCTTTTCCGGAGATTTTTTACTTTGGGAAATATGGAATGGAATGCGTTGAGCCATTTTAAAGTTTAGGTAAAACTAATTGATGTGCTTCTATGCTTATACACGGTTGTTCTAGAAACACAGACGCATGTTCCTGCTGTGATCAGAACACAGGCATTTAAACTGTAACATATGTTTGGTTGTTTAGAAAAGGTAAACAAAGTTCTTAACTTTCCAGCTTGGATCATTTCACCATGTGAAAATAAGGTACTGAAAAAATAGTGTAAGAAAGGTCAAGATTGATAGATCATGCACATATGAGTGGTCTGACCATGTTATAGTGTTTAGTGGGTTGCATGAGTGGGTGTTTGAGTGTTGTTATGTTCACTTTCCAATTTTGGGTAAATCTTGTTGAGCTAAAGTGAACATGATTGGTATCCTATAAGATAGACTAATAAGTATTTAGGAATCTGGTTTTAAGTGTTATCATTGCATGGATATGTGATTTGGACATTTAATTTGGTGTAGTTTAATGGTTGTGGGAAATTTTATTTTGGTGTGGCTTGATGTTGCGGACTTATGGTGATGGCTTTACTATAGATTTATGTGTATTCACAATCATATCATTGACCATGGTCTATACATTCACTATCAAATCATAATTTTATAATTTGTAGCACAAAGCCTTGTAACTTAACTATCACTTCTTGGTATTTTTAACAAAGATGTCTAGGGTTCAAATCTATCTTCTCCTATTTTAACTATCGAATTATCGTAATTGTAGAATGTAAGGAATCAATGGTGGATAGAATTGTTTCTTGAAAAGACATCAAAGTGATTTTTTTTTTTAATTTAATTTTTTTCTGATATGTAAAACTTTTTAAAACGTTTGAGTTTAGTACAACAAGGTATAACTATATTTTTTATCAAATTAATTTTTATTTGATAATTGAGGATAATAAAATTTAAATTTTGAATATCTCTATTAAAAATATAAAAAAGTACTATTAATTAGTCTAGGTACAAAACTTTTGACAATTTACTTTAAATATAATAAACCAACAAAATTAAACTATACCAAACCATCATTACGTAGCTATTTCAATATTCCTAAACAATAACATTCATAGAAAATTCATCCATTGTAACAACATACATGGAATGGATCCATCCAAGGCTCCATTAGGCCAACATTTTCCTTTATTTTCTTTTCTTCTCTCTCTCTTTTGTTTTTTTAGTTAGAGATTCCTAAATCTACCCCACCACCACCCACCCCAGCTCTCAAACCAAAGACCTTGCTCACTTCTAGGCACTTTTAGCACATAAGGAGGTGCAATTAAACTATTAAATATATAAAACATACTTAAAACTCTAGAATTAAAACGTAATTAATCATAATTTTTTAAATAAAAGTTGTGTACCTACCATTGTGAAAAACTGAAAACTATATATACCAAATCAATTTTATAAAAGTAAACTATACCAAAGCAATACACCAATAAAAAATCATTTAAAGAAATTATCAATCTAATTATTTTCTTAAAAAATTATATTTTTTTCTTCCAAATTGATATCTCTCGTGACTTGCATTCTTTTTCGTCTCAAAGATTAAGAAAAAATTAGTAGTAAATAAAAATATATGAGTGCTCAAAAAAATTATAAAAAGGCATAACAAACATATACAACAAAACCTAAAACTTTTTAAACAACATTTTATTTCTCATATCAAGTGTTTTTTTTTTTTACTTGATAATGAGATTTCTTTAGCCACATTGATTTAATATAATTGTACTACAACCACTAAATAATTGTCATCTTTTACCTCGATAAATGATGAATTTAAGTGGAGTTCTTATAAAAATTTTATAATCTATTGGTAATTTTTTATTGTTTTTTATGAGGTATTACAATCTTGTTAAAACTTTTTTAAGATCCTTAAAAAAAAATTTGTTTTGTTTTGTTTTCTTCTTTTGAAGATTGGTCAATTTTTATATTTTTTTTTTTGGGAGTTCAAATCATGGACCACTGACTAATCCTTCTCTTTTAGAAAGAAATTGGAAATACCAATATTAGCCAATATTAGATTTAGATAGGAAACTTCAATGGACACTCGAACGAACTTGCAAGTTGTAAAGATTACAATGGACAATTATGTTTGAGCCTTTATCAAGTACACTACTACTTATAGCATGTGCACAACGCCAAAGCATTAGATTAAAGTCCTATATATAAAACCCCATATTCGGTTCCTCAAAAAAAAAAAAAAAAAAAACCCATTTTCAACAATATACGGCCCCACATGATAATACAGTTTTGACCAAGCGGGCTGGTAAACATGAGTCAAGTTGTGAGATCAATGTCATGTGCACAAAGGCACAAAGGATAAGGATTCAAGCTTATGTGCGCAAGGGCTGAGAGGACAAGGATCATATTTATGTGCAAAAGGGAGAAGGAGCAAACTTATTCGCACGAAGGAATAAAGGACAAAGGCCAAGCTTAATCATAGGCCGAACACCTCAAAGTAAACACATGACACGTCACACCAAAATTCCTATAAACCCTGTCGCAGAAATCTGTATTGTTACCCTCTCACTGCAACATTTAGCTCCTATAAGCTCAAGAGCCTACAAGCTCTTTCCCTATTCTCTTCCTCTTGCTAATTCGAACAGGTGAGTGGTGAATGGTGATAATAGCTATAACCATCTTGTATTTACAATTTCCATTTTTTTTTTTTTGGGCTCCAGTATTCATTGAATTAATTTCTTCCTCTTGTTTATTATAGGGGAAAGAAAAAACTTATCGTTGCTTTTGGACCTCAAACTTGGTACTCAAATAAGAAAGACAAAAACGCAACATTTTGCGAAAATTTTCAAAGAATAAAACAACGCATCGTAACTCCTAAGATTGAGTAATGCACCTAGAATTTAACTAATCGACTTGTCATTTTTAGAATGCAATTTAGATGACAAATCTGTCAAATCGTTTGGTGTTCGTCATCAACCTTGACCCGATTTTTACCTATTGAATATGGGCTGACTTGCCAACTGGATTCGAAAAGAACCAGCCCACTGGAGGAAGCGACTCAATTTCACTAAAATAGGCTGCAAAATCTCGTTTCAAGTCTGATTTTTGTGATTCAAAAGCTGTTTCGAAACTCCAAAAGAGAAGAACAATTTTATAACACCTCAATACCAAAATTACACTTTCAAAATCACCCAAGTTTACTTGAAATGTTGAAGGTCCTTTTGTCCGAGTCTCTGTTCTTCCTTCCCCTTTTTTTTTCTTACTTTTTTGGGTCTTAATCTTTGTAAAGCTCATAAATGGGCCCAATAGTAAAGGGCATATTCTTCTCAGTTAATGCTCAATTTGGCATATTTCAACTATGAAACAAGCTTTGAGCGTGTTAAGCGCGTTTAAGCCTAAGAAATGCTCTGTGACATGATATCCTTTTGTGGCAACCTATTGAAAGATCTCGATCACATTTTGGCCACTTTCGAAAATGGGCCTTAGGTGCAATAGTTAGTCTATAGTTTTGATTTAGGAATAATTTATTCAGTTTTTTTGCTGAAAGTACTATTAATTAAAAAAAATGGGACATACAATAAGCAAAAAAGTACTTGATATTTTGAGAAAATTAATAGCATGAGACTTGCAATTAGTTAATTGTATTGATTTTTCTTTACCAAAAACATAATTGTTGGACTCGCAAATAATAATCTACCAAACCAAAAAAAAAAAAAAAAAAGTTTTTTTTTTTATTACTTTTTCATAATACAAATATATTTTAATACACTTTCAATAGAAAAAATAATTACAAAAAATTAAATAAACTAATGTCAAATACACACATAATACAACTACAAGGGTTCAAGCTCATAAAGCTCATACTCCTGTAAGTATTGGTGTTAGGATTGAAGAAAGACCACATTTGTTGTTTGATATTGTATACAAAGATTTAGAGCATCTTTAGCAGTTTCTTTAAATTTTTGTATTGTTTGGTGAGTGAACAGTGATTTTTATCTTTTATCTACTTACTTTATAAAATACACTTTCCAACAAATTCTCAATATTTTCTTTATCCCATTAAAATATTATTTCTTCATTATTTCTTTAATATTTTTTATTCTTTTTTAATATTTTTTATTCTTCCTTTATTCATACCTAATTACTATATTTTCAAATTCCTAAGGCCTAACCACTATATTTTTAATATTTACAAATTTTTCAATGATCATAGTTTTCATTTATCAAATCTATGTCATTTGGAATGAATTTATTCATTAAATTTTTCATAAAAAAATCATTAATTGTTACCTAATTCTTATTTTTTACATTATTATTATTATTATCTAACTTATATTTACTCCTTTCTTTAAAAAAAAAAAAAATCTAATTTTAATGACCACACTGGCACACCCACACGTTTATCCCATTAAAAAAAAAAAACAAAAAAAGGCCACACATTTCATTTGAACAAAATTTCTTCCTCTTGTTTATTATAGGGGAAAGAAAAAACTTATCGTTGCTTTTGGACCTCAAACTTGGTACTCAAATAAGAAAGACAAAAACGCAACATTTTGCGAAAATTTTCAAAGAATAAAACAACGCATCGTAACTCCTAAGATTGAGTAATGCACCTAGAATTTAACTAATCGACTTGTCATTTTTAGAATGCAATTTAGATGACAAATCTGTCAAATCGTTTGGTGTTCGTCATCAACCTTGACCCGATTTTTACCTATTGAATATGGGCTGACTTGCCAACTGGATTCGAAAAGAACCAGCCCACTGGAGGAAGCGACTCAATTTCACTAAAATAGGCTGCAAAATCTCGTTTCAAGTCTGATTTTTGTGATTCAAAAGCTGTTTCGAAACTCCAAAAGAGAAGAACAATTTTATAACACCTCAATACCAAAATTACACTTTCAAAATCACCCAAGTTTACTTGAAATGTTGAAGGTCCTTTTGTCCGAGTCTCTGTTCTTCCTTCCCCTTTTTTTTTCTTACTTTTTTGGGTCTTAATCTTTGTAAAGCTCATAAATGGGCCCAATAGTAAAGGGCATATTCTTCTCAGTTAATGCTCAATTTGGCATATTTCAACTATGAAACAAGCTTTGAGCGTGTTAAGCGCGTTTAAGCCTAAGAAATGCTCTGTGACATGATATCCTTTTGTGGCAACCTATTGAAAGATCTCGATCACATTTTGGCCACTTTCGAAAATGGGCCTTAGGTGCAATAGTTAGTCTATAGTTTTGATTTAGGAATAATTTATTCAGTTTTTTTGCTGAAAGTACTATTAATTAAAAAAAATGGGACATACAATAAGCAAAAAAGTACTTGATATTTTGAGAAAATTAATAGCATGAGACTTGCAATTAGTTAATTGTATTGATTTTTCTTTACCAAAAACATAATTGTTGGACTCGCAAATAATAATCTACCAAACCAAAAAAAAAAAAAAAAAAGTTTTTTTTTTTATTACTTTTTCATAATACAAATATATTTTAATACACTTTCAATAGAAAAAATAATTACAAAAAATTAAATAAACTAATGTCAAATACACACATAATACAACTACAAGGGTTCAAGCTCATAAAGCTCATACTCCTGTAAGTATTGGTGTTAGGATTGAAGAAAGACCACATTTGTTGTTTGATATTGTATACAAAGATTTAGAGCATCTTTAGCAGTTTCTTTAAATTTTTGTATTGTTTGGTGAGTGAACAGTGATTTTTATCTTTTATCTACTTACTTTATAAAATACACTTTCCAACAAATTCTCAATATTTTCTTTATCCCATTAAAATATTATTTCTTCATTATTTCTTTAATATTTTTTATTCTTTTTTAATATTTTTTATTCTTCCTTTATTCATACCTAATTACTATATTTTCAAATTCCTAAGGCCTAACCACTATATTTTTAATATTTACAAATTTTTCAATGATCATAGTTTTCATTTATCAAATCTATGTCATTTGGAATGAATTTATTCATTAAATTTTTCATAAAAAAATCATTAATTGTTACCTAATTCTTATTTTTTACATTATTATTATTATTATCTAACTTATATTTACTCCTTTCTTTAAAAAAAAAAAAAATCTAATTTTAATGACCACACTGGCACACCCACACGTTTATCCCATTAAAAAAAAAAAACAAAAAAAGGCCACACATTTCATTTGAACAAAACTAGACCATTCATCTTCTAACAAAAAATTTATCTTCTCATCAAATAGAAAGGGAGAGGAAGAGAGCCAAGAGAAGGAAATGCTCGAGAGAGAGAAGTCGTCTTCATCCTCCATTGCCTGCTCTGCCTCCACCATTGCTTTTCCTCGTCCCCATCGCCAATGGCATGCAACCCGGATGCCAAATTCTTTCCTTTATTCAAGATGTTTGATTTTGTTGGTTGAGCTGTGTTTTGTGTTTTGTCTCCTTTTCCTTGGTCTATGAGAAGAAACCAAGAGAGGGTGTGGGAAAAAGAAATGAAGAAGAAAGAGAAAAAATTAATATAATAGTTAGCTCTAGAATTTTTTAATGTAACAAATTATTTTCCTAATCTGACCTGATGAGTTACTGTCATGAGCAAAAAAACTTTTTGAAATATATAGAAAGACTGTTGGAGCAACGAATTTATGGTTTCATTCTCTATTGTAGAGAGAATTTTGAGTTTAGCTACACCATTAGAGATGCTCTTACTATGATGATCAATAAAATATGTTCTTAAATTCAAATAAAAAAGGTCACATTTTTTTTCCTCACTCTAAAATCTAGGCACAATAAGAGCATATCCAATAGTTTAAGTAAAAGCAAAATAATCTCTATAATTGAGAATAAGACCCAAAAAATGGTCTCCAATGGATTCTTTAAATCATGATTTTTTTTTTTGGATCATGAACAGTAGCTCGTCAAATCTGATGGGCTACTGTACATTAGCAAGAGAATAAAACTAAATAAAAAATTAGCAAATAAAGGAGTGAGGATGGGGGTATGGGAATATGTGTGTTAAAAAATGAATAAATAATGAATGAAGAAATGATATTTAAATGAGATAGAGAAAGGATAAAGAATCTGTTGGAAGATGTATTTGAAAAAGTAGGTTAATAAAAGGTAAATGTCATTGTTTACTGTCCAAATAGTACAAAAATATATAGAAGTTGCTGGAGATGCTCTAAAGTCGCTAGAAAGAGCTGAAGCACAATTAACTGAAATCAATAAAATTATAAAAAAAAAAAAAAAAAGGTACGATTTGTTTCTACATTCTATTCTAGGCACAAAGAGTGCCCAATGTACATAAGTGCATGTAGATTGTAGAGTGACATGATTTGGAGATAATAATAGATGAAGCTTTTTCTTTGTGTCCATTAAGGGTTGATTTTCTTAATAGGTCATAGCTTTCTTTTAAGATTTTTTGTGTTGGCATGTAATGATTTTCCCTAAGGGAATCTTTGCATATATATATATATATATATATATATATATATATTTTTTTTTTTAATTATCAATATATATTTTCTGCTTCAATTTTGGAGTTTGGTGGGCTTAGACATCACCAACTATAGATTTAGATGCTCTAAAAAACACTTTTATGGTGACATGGCACATAATTCTACAATGCTCTTACTTGGTTCTCTTTTAGAATAGCGTTTTGTTATTTCCTATTGGCTTTTCTTTCATATATGTTTGTTAGAGACAATTTTGTGATGCCATCTCTAATCACCTATGTTTTGCATTCTATGTTTTGTTAATAGCCATATTTGTAAGATGGATGGTTTAAAATCTGAATGTTTGGGGAGTAGAGTTATTTTGTAATTCTTTGTAAGTAAAATTATTGGTTTCTTATGTTAATTACTGAGTTTTTGGTTCTCTTTAGAATAGCGTTTTGTTATTTCCTGTTGGCTCTTCTTTTATATATGGCTGTTAGAGACAATTTTGTGATGCCATCTCTAATCACCTATGAAAATGTTTCCAATCCTTAGATAGTTAAAAGTAGAAAACATAGACACGTTTGATGCCTGCAGCCCATTGTTTTTAATGAGTGACATCTTTGAGAAGAGGATCCCATGAAAATTGCATTATCAAATTTAAACCATAACTGAAATATTAAAGTTGCATTTTATAATTTAAAGATATAACATTAAACCTAAAGCGTAAGAGCTGGACATAAAGAAATTACATCTCCATAGACTTATAGGGGATAAACTTGGTAATAGATGTGTTATCTCATATAAATTGTGTATTCATTTATTTATGTTTTGTATACAGGTGAATATTATGATGAGGAGGTTGTTGGTAGAGCGTATGATTTTACTACCTTAAATAGACAATCTATATCAGTAGTTAAATGAATAACATATTCAGTTTTATACAAGGTTGAGATTTCTCAATTATATACAAAAAATTATAATATTCAATTTGGTTTTTATACATGGTTGAGATTTCTCACAGCTAAACTGGCCTTCATTTGGGTTCTATTCAATATTTTGTTGCTTTAATACAATTGGTAGGCTTCACCCATTGTTTCTTACATTTCCGTATTTTTACATTATAAACATTGTCTACATTTTCCTTTGGTGTAGTAGGTATTGTCAAAAAAAAAAAAAAAAAAAGTGAAATTGATAATTTGGTATAAATTAGTGGCACTACATTTTTGGAATCACTCTTATAGTGAGAATGTGATTTTTTTTTTTTTTTTTTGGGGGCTAAGTGATTTTTTTTTTTTTTGAGAAATAATTACAATATGCTGCTAACCCTGTAGCTCGAACCCTTTCCCCCTAGACTTCCAAACACTTTGTACATGGGGAGGTACCAATTCAGTTACACGACCTTTAGCCTAAGTGAATTCTGTGAGACTATTTACTACTATGGTTGATGTAATTCATAGGTTATTACTATAGGATTTAAATTTCATGATATTTTAATTATCAATTATTGTTAGTTGAAGACATTGGTACTTGCTTCTAGCAAAAACAGAGACAACTATTATCTCTCTTGGACCACCTGAATTTATTTTGTTTATCTTTTTGGAACTTTGGAACATGCTTTAAATAATTAATTCTTTTTTTTTTTTTAAGAAACAAAATAATTAACTATTGGAATTGAAAGAAAGAAAGAAAAAATCACTTTCTTTCATTTTCTTGAGTGCATGTGTGATGAAGGAAAACTTTTTTTTTTTTTTTTTGGGTCTATTTCAAATTTTGTTGAATGAGCAAGAAATTTCATAATTACATTTCATTTTCTCTATGTAAGACTCCTTGAATTTAGGATTCTTTCTTGCAATTTTTAAAATTTTTTATTTTTGGATTATCTAATTATGAAAATTTTAAATTTTCATCTATTATTTGTCTTTTGTAATAAATAAAAGTATCCTGCACATTGTGCAGATTATAAGCTAGTACTATATATAAAAGCAAAAGCTTTTACAGAGGAGCTGCCCTGTTACGAAAAATACTCACTTAAAAAACTGACACGTATACAGTTTAAACTTAAAAAAACCGCACGGTACACCGTTTGAGAGTCCTTTTTTTATATATTTTTGACCGACCGTTTGAGAGTCTTCATATCAATCTTCTTTATAAAAACACAAATCCAAACGCCACATTCCCAATGAAAAACTGAGAGAATCTGAGAACAGAGGGAGAGTCGCAAAGAGTGGAGAAAGAGAAAAAACTGAGAAATCTAGAGAGAGAAATCTAAGAAATTTGTTCGCTAACTGCATCAAGCCGTAAAACAATCCAAGCCCAAATTCTTACCAGTTGGAAGGATCACGTATCATTCTAAACTTAAAAACCTGTTTCAATCTTTGTTTCCTAACATTCTGATCAAGAAAAAAGAGAACTACTTCCCAGTAAAACGACCTTTTTGGTTTTTGATTTTTCCAGAAAAAGAAGTAGAAGAAGAAGGCATATGAAGTCGACTAAAAAGAGTTCCCTCTGACTTTTTGGTTAACAATGACTCCAATGGGTAATTCTTTCTCTAACTTTTTTTCCTCCACAAATTTAAAATTAAATTAGTTCTGTTATATATTTTTAACATAAAAAAAAAAATAAAAAAAAAAAACTAAACTATTTATCCCTATTTCTCCACCCGATACTTTTTATTCTAAAAACTAAAACAAGAAGCCAATAATAAAAAAAATTTCTCCTACCTATCTCCTTCTCCCTCCCCAAAAAAAACGATCAACTCTCTCCTCCTTTTTCCCCATCTCCATCTCCTTCTATATCACAAACTCAGCATAAACCAAAACACCTCATCTCTGGCTTCGTCATCTTTCTCCTCATCCCATAAATTTCTTCAAACACATTACACACCCAGCACAAACCAAACCCATAAATCATCAAAACCAACATAATCTCATCTCTCTTTTCATCATCTTCATCTTCATCCCATAAATTTCCTCAAACATAGTGCACAAGCAGCATAAAGCAAACCCATAAATCAAAAATACAAGCCAAACCCACAAATCACAAAACCTCCTTCTTTGCATCTTAGTCTCTTTCAGACTTTGCACTCTTTCTCCTTCTGCTCTCAGATCTTCCATTTCATGTCTCTCTTCGTAAAATTTGGGTCTTTTTTGTTCAAATGATAGAGAAGAGATAGCGAGATGAGATAAAGAAAATGAAAGAAATTGTTGACAAAAAAAAAAAAAAAAAAAAAAAACAGGAGAGGTAAGATGGAAAAAAAAAAAAAAGAACTGAAACTCACAAGTACGGTGGAGGAAACTTAAGTTTTAGCCACTGATAATTTGATTATACACGGTCTGAAACTTTCAAAGATAAAACGAAGAGAAAGTTTGAAATTTTTTTATCCAAAGAAAATAAAGAGGCCAACTATGAAAGTTTGAAGCACTTTGCGTGGATGTTGTGCTGCCAACACATTCTTGGAACTGGATTACTTTTCACTTTATGTTAATATTTTTTACTTTCTTTAGTAGCTTCCTTGGATTGTCCGCCCACTTATCTTGAGACTCTTTGGTTAAGGAAATAAATTCCTATGAGAACAAGATAATATGGGTTAAAACTTGATATATTATTAGACTATCAAACTTCAATATCTATATATGCTTACTTAGAATATAATATTTTTATTATTTACTTAAAAGTTGTGATTTAAATATATTTGAAAGATAGATTTTAATATTTATTTGGACTATTTTAGTCAAATTTTCAACTTTTACCAATTTAATATATTTATTATATTTTAAATAATTATTAAATTAATTATAATGTCATTACAATTCAACTTTGGTTCGATCTCGATTTGACCTTAAAAATTTCGAACCTCTTCTTTATCCAGTTCGTTAAATGGTTAGATATTTATTTGCTTATGAAATATATCAAATATGATCTTCATTTTCACAAAACATAAGGTATCATTTTCACAAAATTTCACTTAAGGCTTTCTTTCTTTTTGAAAAAATTTCAAATCCATTCCATGAGTTTGTCTATTCTTTATTCATTGTTGATTTTTTTTTCATAGTTAATAGATTTTTCGTGCATCGTATGGGTTAACAATTAGTCTATATGTATATGTATATCTATATCTATATATCATATACTATATATAATAGTAAAAGCCGAGAGAAAGTGGATTCCTACAATTAATGAAGTAGTGACATTCTATCAAAAAAAAAAAAAAGTAGTGACAAATAGGATAATTGCCTATCTAAAATTCAGACACGTATAACTTAAAAAAGCGATACATTATAGTGTTTCAATACTTTCAAACACCTTTTGAGAGCCTCTTCGTAAATAAAAAAAAAAATAATAATAAATAAAAAAACCTAACCGCTTAAGAGCATCTCCAATAGGCTCTTCATACACCAAATCCTCTCTATTGTAGAGAGGAAACCCACAAATGACCTCTCCAACAGGCTCTCCATAAATCAAATTTCTTTTAGCTCATAAACAGAGTAACTCATTAGATCTGATGAGCTACTGTTTATTAGCAATTGAATTTATTGGATTAAAAAATTATACCAGCTACTTATTATATCAATTCTTTTTCTCTCCTCCGTTGCTTCTTCTTTCTTTTTTCTTTTCTTTTCTTTTTTTTTTTTCATTCTCTCCGTTGCCATTGCTTTTGCTTTTTTTTTTTTTTTTTTTTCGTGGCCGTTGCTTCTTTTTTTCTCTCATTCTCTCTATGAACAATTATTCTCTCCTCTTTTTCTCTTTCTGCTACAAAGGGTGATCTGCAAACGATCACAGATCTATCTCTGGAAGATTAACAATCCTGGATTTCCCTCACAAAAGCTGAAATCAAACTGGTATGCCAACTTCAATCATTTGAAATCATATTTCTAATTGGCTATTTTTTGAGTTTAGAAAAATGGGTTTCTGGGTATATGATGGGTTTGTGTTCTATTTGCTATTGATTTGGATTTTGGGGTTTGAAGGGAATAGGGTTGATTGTTTATTTCCAAGCTTGGGACTAAGTTCAAAATGGGTTCAGATTGAGGTTAATCTTGAAATGAATTTGGATTTGTGTTTGTGTTTGTTCTATAATTTATTGTCCCCCTGTTTTTGATTCTTGGTGGATACTGTATATGATGGGTTTGTGTTCTGTTTGCTATTGATTTGGATTTTGGGGTTTGAAGGGAATAGGGTTGATTGTTTATTTCCAGGTTTGGGATTGAGTTCAAAATGGGTTCAGATTTAGGTTAATCTTGAAATGAATTTGGATTTGTGTTTGTGTTTGTTCTATAATTTATTGTTCCCTTGTTTTTGATTCTTGGTGGATACCTGACATTAGTGTGAACAATGGAAATATTTTTGAAATTTTGATGTGAGATGCTTCAGCATTGTAGTTTATAAAAACTTCTTTATGTTGGGTCTTAGATAAGCTTAATATTTTTTTTCCTATATCTATAAGAGGGACACTGACTTTATAGTGGAAGGATAATTGCATTGAACCAAAGCAATAAGGTAATTAAGAATTTACGAGACACTGACAGTAGGAAATAAATTTTGATTGTGTACTTCTACAACTGGATGCTGTTATTGAGGTGAAAATTTTTTTTTGATTGTGTATATTCTCACCAATATGAATGTTAGTTGATGCTCTGCATTACTTTGTGCATTAAATGGCTATGATTGGTAACATTTTTTTGGGTTTTGCTAAATGAGGTATTAGTTGCTTATAGGTATGTGTGTAGGAATATATAGAAAAAGTTCCCATTGCTCTGTTCTTGATGAGGTTGAAATTCAGCATGAAATAAAACTTTGTAAAGTGTTCTTTAAAGTCCCAAGCTTACAAGAGCACTTAACTTGGCTGCATAGATGCATCAATTAGAAATTTACCACTTAGGAGCAGAAGACCTTGATTATGAACAAGTGCCTAAAAGCATCCCTATAACAGTGTCCCACGAGCCTACAGAAGAATTTAGTCAATTTGCAGCGTTCCTTGTAGCCCATGAAAAAATTAGAAACAGAGAAACTCATTCTAAACTCCAATTGGATCTCGTTGAGCACTTGTGGCAACGATATGGCGAGTTGTAGGATAATCTAATTTTAAGTTTTATGCTCGCATTAATTTTTATGTCTTTAGTCTTTATTGTAATTTGAAATTTATCTTCATTTATGTTAGTCTTGTATAGGTAAAATTCGATGTAATTTGAAATTTATCAAATCTATGTTAATCTTGAAATTTATCAAGTCTTTTTGAAAAATATGACTATTGAGAAATATTACCATTTGAAAAAATGACCCTTTAAAAAAAGGGTATTGAAAAAATATAATTGTTAAAAAATTTGAAAATGTTATTGTTGGGAAATTTAAAAATATAGCTATTAGGAATTTGAGATATAGTTGTTGTGAATGAATAAAGAAAGATTAAAAAAAGAATAAAGAATTAATGAAGAAATAATATTTAAATGAGATAGAGAATGAGATAGAGAATCTGTTCAAAGTGTATTTGAAAAAGTGAGTAGCTAAAATATAAAAGTCACTATTCATTCTCCAAATAATACAAAAATGTGGAGATTTTGCTGGAAATACTCTAATAAATAGTAAATTACATTCAAAAGGTTTGCCCTATGTGGAGAAAGAGAGGGAACAAAAATCTTGATTTTTTTTCCCCTAACCCAATGATACATAAAACCCTGGAATACAACAACCTAAATTCTGATTTTCTATTTCTCCCATTCCCCTTTTCCTTCCCTGTTCCACTTCCCCATTCCAAGACACACTCCACGGCCAAACCCCTTCTTCGTCATCCAAAACCCAGACCATAAAGGTTAACGGTCAGATACGGAGAGGCAGATACAGAGAAATAGAGAGACAGACCATCAGATCCGTATCCTCCATCAGTTAGTCTCTATTTTTTGGTTCTTTAAATTTAGCTTTAAATATGATTTAGGTCTAGCTATTTTGATTGTATTGGATTGGATTGGATTGGAATGTATTGCATTGCATTTAGGTTTTGGCTTAGATTCAGTTTTGAGTAAGGAATTTGGGATAGAATGGTTTTTAATATCAGATATATGTGTTAGATTTGGTTTTTCTTTTGGATAACAGAACCACCCGATCAAACTCTCTCTCTTCTAATGCACTCCCATGACCTTCTTCTTCTTCACACAGTTCTTTCTCCTTATTTTCTTAGTCTCCCCATCGTTTCCCCTAACCCATTTATGAATGGCTCTGTCAAATTATTGCCTCTGTTTTTGGTTCTTAGATTGGCAGTTTTTAAGATTTTTTTTAATAAATTTTTATAATATTGTAATAGCGCTCAAACCATGATTTAGTTTCATGGCTAAAACTAATTGGAAAATTTAAAAAAGAAGAAGAAATTTTGTTTTTGTTTGTTTGTTTATTATTATTATTTTTTTGTGTGTTTATGTTTGTTTGATATGTTAGTAATTGCATCTGAATGATATTTTTGGCCATTGATATGTCAAGCTATTATAATGGATCCAATGAGATAATTTTTTTAAATACTAATTTTATGATATTTACCTGGTTAGGATTATTGAATAATTTTCGTTGTTAAAGTTTGTTAACTATCCTGAAATATTGAACCAGTGATTGCTGCAAATTTTATGGGTTTTTCTCTTAACTGGCACCGGTAATAGTGAGAGGCAGATATAGAGAAATGGAGAGACAAAAATAGAGAAATAGAAATAGAAAGAGATAGATACAGTCCGTAAGCGCATAGGAATTGAGATTGAGGATCAGCACTACTCCGTGACCAACATAATCGGAACTAAACACAGACCAACGAAAGGAACGCATCACTTCTCTGTGTTTGAATTTGAATTGAAATTCGGATGTTTATTCTCTTTCTTTAGTTGCTTTGTTGTCAATATTAATTCTTACGGCATGGACAAGAATGGTAGAACCCTAGAATCACGAGGGGCCATCTCCGAAGGAAATATATAATAATGGCTATATATAAATCAGACTGACCTCTAGATATGGTGATTCTTGAAAAATCAAACCGACCTCTTAATTTAAGGGGAACATCGAGAAGATTATTGAAAAATAAAACCATTTTACAGTTTATTATAGTTTGCTTAAATGGAATTTTGCCGAGAATGTTTACATGAGGTCAACAGGCTATGAATAATTAAACCATTTGTGAAAGCCATTTGACCAAAATTTGACTATTATAAACAGATTTCAACATGGATGCTTCAGAGTGTATAGTAATTATAAGTTCTTTGAAAGTGGGATTATGGGATTTTTTGGGTTAATTACTGCATTTTAAAATAACAAATAAACAGATTGATAACTAATGTATGTTATATACTTTGCAACAGATTTTTAGGCACTATTTTTTACAACAATTACTTCAAACTCTTTTCTTTGGTTTCTCTTTTACTGTTTTATTTGCAAATAGCAAGTGCCATATATTTTATTTGATTAAATTAGAGCAAATCTTTCCTTTTTTTTTTTTTTTTTTTGGATCTAATATTAAATAATCACTTGAATCACCATTTTCAAGGAATAATATTTGTAAGTCATCTAGACTTGGTATGTCAATTGTATCTGAATGTGCTGGTTTAGCATTTCATGATGTTCAAGAATGTCATAATGTACATTTTTTTTGAGTTTCAATCTTTTTACAGCAGTAAGAATTTTATGAAAAAGATAATTAGTGCATGGGTGTGTGCGTGCCCTAATACAATGCTTGAATAGATTATTTAAAAGATCTCAGATTTAGTAAGAGATCTCAGATTTAGTAGTGAGAAGAAGAGTGCTAATTTTGAGAAAATCTTAGTGTAAAAGAGAGAATGATGAAATGTTTGGCTCAGCTGTTGTGGCTGTGATTTACTTCTTACCAATTATTATATTACTGTTTGAACCTAACAGAATTTGTATTGCATTTTTGATTTCTTTGGATTGGTTGGTCAAAATATTTTGGTACCGTTTGATTTTGTAATTATGATATTGAAATATGCTATCAAGATCTATATGTCTGATTGATTTTCTACTTAAAAAGTATCTACCAGTGGGTTATAGAATGAGTTAATGGAATTTCATGAAATATGAATTAGTTTTGAGAAATTTGGTTGGATTGATCTTTATTTAGGTATTTGGGTAACATTAGGTTTTGATTTGATTTTTTGAAATTTGGGGTTGTATATGATTTAGGTTTGGAGAGGGCAAAAACAGAGAAATAAGAGAGAACATGATCTAAAAGGTAATCTTTAGGTTATGATATCATGCTTTCTGTCTCTACCCTATTTGTTTTTTCTGTATCTTAATTCTAAAAATTTGTTTCTTTAGATTTTTGTTGATGCAATGATGACTCTCCATCTCCTTGAAATTGAAACTGAAATTGAATAAAAAAAGTTGTACAATCCAAGGTTATATTACCCTCGAGATGAAGAAGATTAGATGAGTATTTTGGTTCATTTCACTTCAATTCTTGATTTGTTATGGGTGACAGAGTTGCAACATTGAGTGTGTGTTGGGTTAATATTTGTGTTTGTGTATGTTTTTCAACCATGGCATCTTTGCTAGATGAAGTTAAATGAGAATTCCAGAAATTCCAATATAGTTGCTTTGTAGATAAAATAGAAAAATTTATTATTGAAATCCATGACAGTTTGGCCGTGTAATCCATAGAAAGTTTAGCGTTAAATCCCTATTTCTATCTCCTCATAATCATTTTTTCTCTTCTTGGAAGAATATGAAACTTAATCTTAAAATGAACTTTTAAACTCTAATTCTTATAGGGCTCCCAAGTTGGAACCCTTCTATATTTTTCTCTATAAAATTGAATTACAATGGCCTTTAAGATTATGTATTTGAAAGTTAGGGGAAATTGATAAGTAGGTTTGGTTTGTTTATGATTTATTTCTTGGTGGGTTTGTACATTGAGATTAGAGTTTGGATTTTCTCTACAAATTTTTTAATTTGTCACTGAGAATGAATTGTTAGTTCAGTGAATTTGGGTTTGATTTAGAGGTGGCTCGGTGTTTTTGAAAGTATATTCGTAAAAAAATTGTGGGTCTGTGAATGTGATCTTACATTGGAGATTTTTACTGATTTGGTGGTGGCAGTGGTAATAGTGAATTAAACTTATCTTCTAATAAGATTAGATTTTATACTCCAATATTTGTTTCTATGATTGATTACAGACCACAATTTGATATTTTGGTTTTCCTGATCCTCCTATTCTCATTAACACATATTCTTTTATCTTACTCTCATCTCTCTTACAAATTTCACCATATATAAAAAATAAGTACCCAAAATGCACAGAATATATTCCTTCTTTCATTTATTTATGTGCCCTATATAGGGGTTGTCTTATTGTTTGATTTATTTTTTCACTTGATATATCAAAATTTTGTAGATGCAACAACCATTTTTTGGTTACTGATATTACAATTTGACTAGATTGTAATAAAGCTTTAGCATTTTTTTAAAGCATGTCGAGCATGTTACTTTTGAGAAAACTGGTAGTAATAATGCATTTATTTGTTTAATGACAGGCATATATTAATTTTGAAATATCAAAGGGTGAGATTGAACGGATCAGAGAGCTTGATGAGAGACTTATAGACATATTAAAGCATTTGAAGGTCTGGATAAGCTATAAAAAGTTGAGGGTTACTTTTAACTTTGTGCCTAGATAGAATAAACCACTCAAATTTCATATATTGGTATATTGTTTTAAGAGATTTGAGCTTTTATAGGGCTTTGAATTTCTGTTAATATTCATGTATTACTTAATTTTTTTTTTTTTTTTGTTTTTTGTATGGAAACTTGCATCTGGATCTAACATTTCTTTATTGTTATATTTTTTTTAATTATGTTTTAATTACTTGAATTTATTCCTTGAATTAGAAGCATATAAGTTTGTGAATGTATAAGAAAACTTACTTTGTTCTATATAACCAAATTTGTAGTCCAACTTGCAATAGATTTTGATTGCAAGGAGATATGGGTACACTTTTTGCAATTTCATATTTTGCCCTGCTGTTACAATTCCCCATAAAATTTCAATAACGCAATGAATCTATGTATAAAAAAAAAAGAGAAAAAACAATTGGTGTAACAGCAGGGTCACATGGTTTGACCCAACAACTTCGTCAAAGTTTAGATCAATCTTGCTTTCTTTGGCGAGCTTCATGATTTTTTCTTTGAAGATGAAGCATTTTTGTATTGAGTGGCCAATGATGCGATGATATTTGCAGTAGTTAAGGTCATCAACTTTCCCCATGTCTTCTGGTCGCCTGCATTCTGGCAATTCAATTAGCTTCAATTGCAATAGTTGTTCTAAGATGTTTGGCACATCTTCATCAGGAAATGGATATACTTTTTGTTCACGTTCCTTAAAGGTCAGGCGACGCACTTCATTCTTTTGCCACCCTTCGAGCTGTTTTTCATTTGCATTTGCTCCTCTTCTTGGAACCTTGACTTCGGCAATGTTAACAACCATTGGGTCTTTGAGGCTGGCTTTTGCATTCCTGTCATTCGTCCTTACTTCCTTTTTGCTTTCCTCAAGTATGGGAGGATTTGTACATCTATGGCTAGAGATACTCAATTCCATGTCATGCGCACGAGTTGCTAACTCCGCAAATGTTCGAGGCTTTATCCCTTGGAGGATGTAAAGAAGTGTCCAATGCATGCCTTGGATGCACATCTCTACAGCAGATATTTCAAAAAGTCTATCCTTGCAATCTAGACTCAAAGAACGCCATCGATTGATATAATCGACCACTGGCTCATTTTCCCATTGATTGGTATTAGCAAGCTCCATCATGCTCACCGTGCGACATGTGCTATAGAATCGGTCAAGAAACTCTCTTTCGAGTTGCTCCCAACTGTCAATTGACTCAGCTTCTAAGTCTGTATACCAATCAAAGGCATTTCCCTTGAGTGAACGAACAAATTGCTTTACAAGGAGGCTTCCTTGAGTCCCTGCGTTCTCACAAGTTTCTACAAAGTGAGCAATGTGTTGCTTAGGAATTCCTTTGCCATCAAACTGTAAGAACTTGGGGGGTTGATACCCATTTGGCATTCTCATGTTGTCGATGCGCTTTGTGTAGGGTTTTGAATATGTGAGAGAACTTGTAGAAGAACCTCCATATTGTGCTCGGATGGTACTTGTTATCATGTCTTGTAATTGTTGGACTGATAACGAAGCAACCGAAGTAGATTGTTCTCGTCGGGGAGTGTTTTCAATTTCTCTCCCTTCGTCATCTTTTCGTAGATGTGAATTTATGACCATGGCTTGATTCACCAAGATCTTGCACTTCGAGTTTGTTCGTCAAAGTTGCAATTTGGAGGTCCTTATCTTCAAGTGCTTTTGTGAGAAGGACAACCCTTTGTTCCATTTCGGCCATCTTTTCTTCCATGGTAGAGGTGTTAGTCATCATGACTGACACAACTTCCCAAGATGATGGAGAGGAAAGTGATTTGATGTGAGCACGTGAAATCTCATCTTTTGGATTCCCTTCGGTGGGAGAGAAATCGTGCGACCAACTTCTTGTGTAGGAAGAAGGGGATTTGCCCCCATACTTGAGGTGTTCCAAGGTGGAGATGTCCTTGTTGATGACCTTGTTTCTTATAAAAGGGTCTAAGGAGATGATTGTCTGGACCTTGGCTTCCTTGGTTGATTGAGATTGAAGTTGATTGTTTGCTTTAGGTTGGCTACAATTGATTACACCAATGCAGTTGTTGGTGGTAGCCGTACCAAGTTTAGTTGAAGCAGCTATTGTTGAAGCTTGAATGTTCTTGCTAGAAGCCATTGGAGCTGGTAGCAAGATGATGTTGATTTCTTTCTTTAAAGGAGAATGAGATGAGAGGCAGAGAGGTCCCACCGGGCGTGCCAGAATTTGTAAGCGACTAAATCTCTCGTTTGGAAATAAAGTCGAACAAGTGAAAATAGTTTCACAAATGCGAATTTGTATTGATGATTGTGTGGTACAATTCTCTGTAATTACAAAAGAGTTATCCTCCGATTCGATCTCCTTAAAAGACTTGTTGATTGGATTTGTGGTAATGTGATTTTGATTTGAACACTCAATGTACTTCAATTTGGCTGAAGAATGGATCGAAGATCTTTGGAACAAAATTACAATGAATCTCTGGCTATGAGCTTGTTAGAAATTCTTTATTCTTCGTGTTCTTTGTGTTCTTCGCGTTCTTCGTGCGTTCGTTGCCTTTGAAGGTTTGTGGTGGAAGTTCTTCGGGGCTTTAGAGGCTTGAATCCGTAGAGCTTCACTGATTTGTGGTTGTTAGAGGTTTCTGGAGGCTTTTGAGCTTGATTCCAGTGAACTTTGAGATCTAGGCAGATAGTTTGGATGATTCTGCTTCGAATGTTCTTTGTATTTGAAGATTTGTGGTGGAAGTTCTTCGGGGCTTTGGAGGCTTGAATCCATAGAGCTTCACTGATTTGTGATTTGATGATGTTTTCGGACCTTTTGGCTTGATTCCCGTGAACTTTAGGATCTAGGCAGATGATCTGGATGATTCTGCTTCGAATGTTCTTCGATTTTGGGGTTGAAGTTCTTGAAGTTCTTGAAGGCTTTTGAGGCTTGATCTTCGCAGAGCTTTTTCACTTCTGAATCCTGGTCCTCCTGAATGTCTCAAGAAGGCTTCTATTTATAGGAGTTTGGGGGTGGGTGAGCGACACGTGGTGAAGCTTGATTGGTGACACATGTCACAACCTGATTAGTCCGCTTAAGTCATCGCTTACATGTGCGAGGTTGCTTGTGTCATCGCTTACACGTGCGAAGCTGCTTGTGTCATTGCTTGCATGTGCGAAGCTGCTTGGGTCATCATTTGCACGTGCGCTAATGTGTGATTGGTTTTTGCATGACACTTGGTGAATTTCTATTGGCTTTTAAATAGTGATAGCAAAACCTAGCAGCAATACATGGTGTTTTGTAATCGGCTGTATTTTATGGACTTGATAATGTGACGTGTCAGCTTGTGATAGGTCGGGAATTTTCCCTCTCTACAGTAACGCTACAACACCATTTAAAATTCTCTCATTATAAATAACAAAAAAATAACCCGATCTTTTCAAAAAAAAAAAAAAATAACCCGTTAAAATTAAAGATTACACATAAATAGAAATAGAGAGGCGATGAAATCGAGAGAGAGGCTATGAAGACACGGAGAAAGAAACAGGAAGAGAGAGAGAGGCGATGAAGACACGGTGAAAGAAACAAAAAAAGAGAGAGGCGATCCCCTCGCCATACTCTGACCACCAAAACTGCAGACACATAGTCTCTTCCTTTTTGATTCTCCTTTTCCTTCGACAAATTCAGCCATTCTCTCTGTCTTTCTTAAAATCAAAAAACCTAACCATTGAGTTCTCTTTCCATCAGCCCAGCCTAAGCCCATATACCGCTGAGAAAAATCCCACTTAAAACATCAAGCGGTTGGAAGTAAAGCCTCAATCCCAATCAACCTGATTAATAGGAAAAAAAAATCAAAAACTTCCATTGCCCATGTATCCATAGTTTGCAATCAGAGAATGTCTTTCAATTTCTCAACCGGTTAGTTTTCTCTTTACTTTTAAGTTTGTGCATCAATTATGATCAATTTTTTATAATTTGGCTGGATTCTTTTTTAATTTAACTTTCTGGGTTATATTTTTTATTAAGGTATTTGAGTTAGATTTGGTTTTGTTTTGGGTATTTGGTTAAATTGATGTGTGGGTATCTATTTATGGTGTCCAGTTAAAAATAGAGCAATAGATTATTCTACAAAAAAATATAAGCCACACGAACAGTGTAGGAATAAAAAATGTCAATTGGGCTTTTTCTTTATCTAGGTATTTTAAAACCATTAACGTGGATCTCTTTGAGGGATGCTGTTATGATCTATGTTCTAGGTTTTTCAATTAGGAGTAGTTTTGTTTAATTAGTTTAAACCGGAGGGTTAGATTTGGGTTTGAGCGATTTTGGTTTGAAGTTGTTTTGTTTAGGGTATCTGACTTGGCTTAAATTGGTTTTAAGTATCTAGAATCGATTTTGCCCATTTGGGTCACTTTTATTTTGAATTTGCTTTCCCATTCAGATGAAGATGAAGATTTGTTCTGTCACTCAAAACACAATTCTTTAATAATCAAAACCACACCAAAGTTTTATTTTAAAATATTATTTTTTTTGGGTCTGTTGTTTCTAAATGGTCACTTTTTAAAAGCTAGTGGGAATCTGTGAAGAAATTTTATATTGGATGCCTCCTCTGCTCGATCACTTTAGAAGTGTAAGATGTTTAATTGTCTCCATCCAACTTCACAGCTGACTCTTTTGTTTTTATTTTTTATTTTATAGTAGTTATCTTCAAATTTGACACTTGGTATCTTTTCTTTTCATTCATGATTCCTTAATTTGATATCTTATAATTAGAACTGTTTTTTCCTTTAACACAGGAGAAAGTTTTAAGGTTCAAATAACAGAAAAATTGCCAAATCATTTTTCTCAAACTTTGTATATTATGGTTAGAATACTTCAATTTCATATTAATTTGATAAGATTTTTTAATGTTCTTGCTGCCTATGTCTTAGCTTATGTATTATGTCTTTACATTAACTAATGAAATTTTTCAACAATTCATGTTATAGTCACTTGGATATCCCTGCAAAATATAGATATGTATATATATATATATATATCGGTGTATGTTCTATTAGTGCTCTCAATCATGTTATGATATTAGAATCGTAATTAGATTGGTCCATGAAAGAATCATCCTTCAATTGTGTTCTTTGTGGACATCATTATAAAAAAAAAAAAACATGTATCATTTGTGTATGGTATGTTAATGCTCTCAATTATGTTATGAAACTAGAATCATAACATATTGCAATACAGAAAACTAGAAAACCGTAATTTCACTTAGAAAACATTATAAATTGCTATACACTTTAAACTTTCAAATTTTACAAAGTAATGTTGCAGAGAGGAGATGTGTCAGAGCAGCAGAGCAGCAAATCGTATGACAGTTGTAGTGACTATTGAAAGGATGGAGGGAAGTTGTAAAAAAAAAATAATAATAAAATCAATTGGTGAACTGTTTACTATTGATTACCATTGTGTCTTATGTATGTGTTAAGAAATATTAGATTGAAGATCAAGTTATTCACTTATTTGTACACAGTTATAATTAAAAAAGAAAAAAAAAAGAAAAAGAAAAGAAGAAGAAGTTATATGCAGTTTTGCACACAGCTTTTATTTCCTTGACTTTGGTCTATGGTACTTTAAACCTTAGTAACTTTTCCACTATATTTCCGTTTCTTTTGTTTAAGTTTGTATGAGAAGGTGCTTTTCTGAAATTAAATTTGAATATTATATATATATATAATTCCAATTACTTGGGACTTTCTCTCTGCAATATTCAATTCTGTTTGACCTCTCTATTTCTTTAGCAAATTTAAATGTTTATGTTTTTATTCTTTTTATTTTCAATGCTAGGCTTCAGTGCATCTGTAATTAATAATCCTAAAAATTAATATCAGTGACTGTGTACAACTTAGTATGGAAGAAGATGACAACTCATTTTAGATGACTTATTACAGAAATCAAGCCTGCGTACATCTTATGCCTGTTTCCTTTGTTATATGTGAATAAATTGAGTCTTGCAGGAATTAGGATATGTATCATAGATGTGTATATATTGTGCATTGTTAAACTGAGAAGTATGTTGATTTTTTTTCCCTATCTTTAGGAAAAAGTTATTTAGATCTAATTATAAGTTGTTGGCTCTGTTTTTCTTTTACTTTTTACTTCTTTTTTTTTTTTTTGGGTGGGGGGTGTGTGTATGTGTGTGTGGTGGTGATGGTATGTTTCTCCACTCTACTTTTAAGTTCTAACCATGCTGCAAGTTATATGCTCAACTTTGAACTTGGATTTCGACCTAATGTAGTTTGCAATTAGCATGCTTTTCTTTTAGGGTTTGTATTATTCTCGCACTACATAGATGCCCCTGATGCCAGTGAGCTATTACTATGGGAGAAACATTTTAAGAATAACATCAACATTTTAGCTGGGAATCCATGTGGTGTGAGTGAACTAGGCTTTAGTTACATGGTGATGGATGGCATTATCCCTGGCTCTATAAAATTGTCATATCCATGCTGGCAAGGTGATATTTCATTTTTCCATTATGGAATTCGGTGCTGCTTGAGAATTGATTAGCTATGATCAAATCCAATTTAGCCTCGCTACAGCATCAAGAATTTGTCTATAACAACTTTGGTTCTGATTCCGTGTTCATTTCCTTTTTCTGATGTCATCAAGTTTATTCCCTTTAATTCTTACACTGTGTCATGTAGTTTGGTAGGAATTTCTTAAAAAATAAAAATAAAAATAATATAGCACATGTCTGCATTTGATTAGACTAAGGAAAGGTTTAAGCAGGTGCTGCCTTTTCTTTTTACGTTGGTATTCTTTTATGAATATAGCACATGTCTACATTTGATTATTTTGTGCTTTTTTATCAAAAGGAAGTTATTATAGATTTAGATGGTGATTGATATATATATATATATATATATATATATATCTCATATATCATATCTAATCTAATATCTAATACTATATATAAAAGCAGAAACTTTGCCCTACTATTAAGGTTGTGTTGCCACATAGGGAAAAAAAAAAAACTTATCTAACTTTCAGCCACATTTTTTATTAAAAAGTGAAACATTGTACTGTTCCGTTAGTTGTACCATTTGAAGGATAAATTTTAGTCAAATGTTAAATAAAAACTCAGACGGGGAGATGAATCAGTTGGGTAGAGAGAATTTGGGTATTCTAGTCAGATTTATTTTAAATCTTTGATTTTTGTTTCTAGGTTAGATTTTGTTTTGATAAAGGTATTGGTTAGAATTTGCTTTCTTTAGGATATTTGTGTCGCATTTGGTTTGTTTTTGTTTAGAGTACTTGGGTTAATTGGTTTTGGGTATTTGTCAATGATGTTTTTAAAATAGATAAAAACAAACACAATCATGCCTTTCTTTTCCTTTTTCTTAAGAGATGGGAATGGTGTCAGTCGTAAGTTTGGAAGACTATATATTTTTTTCCACGGTGATAGTTACCAATTCCTATAGATAACCATAAGTCCAAAAGGCCCATTAAACATCCTGGGTTTGAATTTAAAGGCAGAGTGAATTACATCCATGGAAATAATAGTGATTTTAATGATTCAATGTGTGTGTGTGTATATGTATATATTTTATCCTTACTATGTTTGTTTGATCCATATAATCATTGTTAAAATTAGAGATATGCACATGTCTTGATTACCGTCTTGATTTGTAGCTGATATTTCTGCTATAATTGTTAAAATTATGCTTTAAACTTGATTTGGTGTACTTTGCTAAGTTTGATGTTGAAATAAGCTTTATTATGAATTAATATATTATGGGTATATAGAAACAGGCATATAAGAGTATTTGGGTTCAGGCTTACTGCTTATGCCCTTCATATAATAGTATCATGAAATAATGTTTGTAGCTATTGATTTGAAGGTGATTGCTTTCACTTTCTCTTGAAAAAATTTTCAGTGCATTGGGAGATATCTTGAACCTACTTATTCATTTCTTATTTAGTTTCTTTACTTTTTTTTTAATGGATTTTCTTACCTCATTTTTTTTTTTTTTTTTTTTTAACTTCATCAATTGATGTATTATATGATTATACCATTTAGTAGAGTTATGATGCTAGCAATTTGCTGCTATGGAACTCATTTGACTAAAGAAATAAAATTTGAGCTGACGTCAATTTTTTCTTTTCATGTTTCCCTTTTTAGGTGTATCTCTTGAACCTATTTGGTTACATATAATTGAAAATGTTCATAGTTCATATAATATTGCATTCATAAATCCAACATATCGGATGAGGTTTTAGAAAAATTGGAGTCATCACTGTAATGGATGGGCAAATTCATGAAATATGCCCACTTTAATTTTTTTTAATGTAAGTTTTATTTATTCATTTATTATTATTATTATTATTTTATTATTATTATTATTTAAGTTGTGTAAGCTTTTTATTGTAAAATTGGTAATACCTTTAGCATTTTTCTATATGTTCTTATGGTACGATGCTTTGATTGGGGAGTTTTGTTTTGTGTGCTAATATTTTGCATGCGAAATCATAGGTGAGACATCATCAATATTTTGGAGCATAGTAGAAATGATTATACATGGGGGAGTATTACTATAAAACTGGTAGAAGCATATGGTAGATTAATGTTATGCTTTTATTTTGAAGCAAATAGAAAGATGTGCTTAATAGGTTGGGTTTGAGGATAACATTTTTTTTTTTTTTTTGAAATTTTGCTGGAAGGGAAAGATTGTTGAGAATTTGTGCCTTTTTAAAAATAAATGGCAAATATAGTAGGAAAGATCACCATTGAGCAATTGTAGGCAATGAGAGTTTTAGTAGGGATGGCATTAACAGAATAAGATCCTTGGTCCCTTCGTAAGTGTTTGTTTCCTATTAATTTGTTTTGTGTGCTAATATTTTGCATGCGAAATCATAGGTGAGACATCATCAATATTTTGGAGCATAGTAGAAATGATTATACATGGGGGAGTATTACTATAAAACTGGTAGAAGCATATGGTAGATTAATGTTATGCTTTTATTTTGAAGCAAATAGAAAGATGTGCTTAATAGGTTGGGTTTGAGGATAACTATTTTTTTTTTTTTTTTAATTTTGCTGGAAGGGAAAGATTGTTGAGAATTTGTGCCTTTTTAAAAAATAAATGGCAACTATAGTAGGCAAGATCACCATTGAGCAATTGTAGGTAATGAGAGTTTTAGTAGGGATGGCATTAACAGAATAAGATCCTTGGTCCCTTCGTAAGTGTTTGTTTCCTATTAATTTGTTTCTTCTCTTTGTTTTGTATATTTTTGGGATATGCTTTTGGTATTATTGAAATTGTTTTGGATATTAGGAATTGCATTCTTATGTATCAGTTAGATATGTATAGTAAGTTATGTGTAGACTAATGTTTGAATCATATAGCAAGCTAGGTGAAGTAAGTATGCTTCAATTACCTGATGTTCTTCAACTTTTTTATTTCAATTACCTTTTGTGTTGGTTATGATTTAAACTTTTTGGCTGGGTTTTAGATTTTTAGGTTAGATTTGTATTGTTCCTTCCTTGCAAGGATGGCTTTAAGCTTGGCATTTTGTATAGTGATGTAGATTGAATCAGATCTGGTACAACTGATTCTGTTACAATGAGAGAATACTATGCATATCGATTGTTTCAATAATTTGATATAGATGCACCTATGGGGAAAAAAAAAATTGCAATGGTGTTGGTGGTGAATATGAGTTTAGCATGGCATAAAAAATTAAAAATGTGACGCTCTTGATTTATGCTAGACTCATTCATTTAATTTTGTTCAGGTTTTATTTCATAACTCTTGTCTTCAAAGACTATTTCAACATGATTGCCATTATATTGCATTAAAGGTTAATTTGTTTGGCTCCAAGAAATTGTGAAAAGGCATGTCTATTTTATTTCAATGTAATTTGTCAAGCTCCTCTGTAAATACCACCAAAGTTTGGGTTGTGATAATTGAGAATAAAGTTGTTAACCTCGGAGCCAGCCCAAGCGAAGATTGGCACTCAAAAGGAAAATCTTTATTGATCATACAAATCTTTGTGTTCGTAACCAAATTTCAACATGCATACTTTAGAATGTATAGTAATAATAATTTTTTTGCAAATGGAATTATGGAATTTTTTGGATTAATTACTGCATTTTAAAATAATAAACAAACAGATTGATAACTATCGTATTTTACACACTTTGCAACAACTTTTTTCTTTACAAATTGATTTTATTAGCCAATTTCTTTTCTACTTATTTCATACTTCAATAACTATATTCTCTTGAACCCACAACCTTTAAAAAAACTTTGAACCGATTAGTTAGAACTTATGATATTTCAATTAACATTTTCTCTAGATCATGTGTTGATGCTAGGTTATGTCTGACATTTAGAAGAACACCTGCACATTAACATCATTATTTGAACAACTAACCATCCACCCCCTACCCTATTTTACCATCACATTAAGTATAATATATTAAGTTGATTGTTTTCTAATTCATAAAATGATCCTGTGCATTGCGTGGGTTAAACTCTAGTATATATTAATAGCTAAAGTAGAGAGAAAATTTAATTAAATTCTAAATTGGAGTTTATTTCTGCGTCACGTGTCTCATTTAATTTTTAAATTTTTGTGTCAAGTGAATTATTAGATGCAAAAATCAAAAGGTCTAAATTCAATTAGATTTTAAATTGAATTTTAATTGGAGTTCAATTTTGCGCCACGTGTCCTATCTAATTTGTTAATTTTTGTGGCAAGTGAGAATTATTGAAGGAAAAAATTGAAGAGTCTAGATCCAATTAGATTTCAAATCATAAATATATAAATATATATATATATATATATGTAATTATGATTGTTTTTAAATGAACCCGTGCATATGCACGAGGTTACACACTAGTAATTATAATTGGCTTACCTCTTAACTTGTTTTTAAGAGACCTATGTTCAAAAAATTCTAAGAATTCACAATTATATATATATATATATATGTTAGTATACAACTCAAGTAATACTACATTATAATATTAACTTTTATCATTTTCTCTAAAAGTAAAGTTCGTTTGACTATAGGAATAGAAGGATGTCTTTAATTCATTATTAATAGTTAGAAGATTTAATTCATCAACAATACGATTTTATGAGCCTAACTTCACCTCCACCTATATTGGTCTTGTGCCATGCTTAAATGTTATATTGAACCGATCCCTAAAACTTTATAATAATTTTGTTTTACCAAAATTTTGTTGTGTTACTCACTTCACTTACACTAGTATTTCACGATAATAAAATCTTTTAAGAACACCTTGTTGAGGGACTATATTTTATGTCCATATAACTAGGAAGAGAAGGATGTCTCAAATGCATTATCAAACAACAAGCAGTTAGAAAATTTAGTTGATCTGTAGTACAATTTATGAGCCAAACTTAACAACAAATAGTTAGAAGGTCATTGGTAATTTGGTGCAACATTTTCATTCCAACATAGATTTTGTTGTTACACAATAAAATGTTTTAAAATACTTTAACACATGCCAAATGTCTTTAGCTCAATTGTTACCTCTAGATGTTGAAATCCCCCCTGCTTGTAATTATTGAATCATCCAAAAAAATTTTTGTTGACACTAATGCTAACACATGTACACATATATGTACAAATATATAATTACACATGTTTTTATATAAAGATAGACCAAAATCCAAGTAGATACCACTGGTGAGGTTTATGCCAACCCTTTAGAAAGCATGTTATCTTGCCTATGAGTTAAACATTTGAGACAATTTCTTAGGTACTATACATTATGTTTCTCATTTAAATTTAAAAAATTGATTACATTAAATGTAATTGTTTTAGGGAAAGTAACATAATTTTTATTGTATTGGTCATGCAATAATTTGTTTAATTTTAATAAGAAACTTAAAGTACAACGAATACAAAATTGTACCTAAGTTTATCGTTATATATAAACGATTCTAAAAAAAAGCACCAAATTAAATGAATATATAGGTACTAGTAAAAATACACAATTAAATCAATATTGCATTAGAAATGATTAATTTTGATCTTTTTCTAAAATAATCCTTGTTGGCTTGCACAAAAAGATTTGAAAGTAGTCAAGCCCATCTTGTTGAGTGTAGTCCTTAGCCAAGAGTCTTGTTTTATATCTTTCTACAAACCCATTAGACCTATACTTTATATTATAGACCCACTAAGAACACTAGCAACAGGTTAGCATAGCACACCAAACACCATAAACTTCACACATTAAATGTTCAAAAATGCTAAACAACTTTATCATGGATGAACAGTATAATTTTATTAAAGTATTATTATTGGTGGTGCTAAAAAGTCATATTGTTATTTTTAACACCACCAAATATAAAACTATAGCTGCATTGGTGGAGCCAAAACCAAATAATTTGGCTTCTCAACTAGTTACTTTGGCTGTGCATGGGAGCTCCAATGTAAAAAATATATATATAAATATATATATATATATATATATATTATAATACGTGTTCACACTTGAAAGCTATTAAAAAATTTCTATTTTCTCATTCTTTTCCCGTTGCCCTTCTCTGCTCTGAGAAAATCATCTGCCTCCACCCATCACTGCCTTTGCCGAGCTCCAGTTCCTCCCTTCTCACTGCCACTCAATCTCTCTACCCTCGCTCTCTCCATTCCACGCCGCCTTTCCGTTCCCTATCGCCAATCTCCTTTCCCTTCCCCGTCGCCGATCTCCTCTCCCTTTCATTTTTTCTCCCTCTTCCTCCACCTCGTCGGCCTGCCCAACCACCAATCGAAGGCCTCGAAACGCTCTTCGCCGGAGTACTCTGCATTGAGTTCGGCTCTGACTGTGACTTCAATCCGCCCCTCTCTCTCTCTCTCTGCTATCGTATTTTCTTTGTCGTGGATGTGGTGAGTCTGTGTTTGTGTTGCTGGTGTGGTGGGTCTGTGTTTGGCTGATTCAGGATTGCTGGGTTTGTGCTTGTGTTGTGGCTGATTTTGGGAGGAGTTGCAGGCTTTTGGTTCTTTTTCCCAGGGACGACCCATGATTTGAAGTAAAAAATAAAAAATAAATAAAAAACTCTAAATAGGCATCCATAGTATTAAAATAAATTATAAAAACTCAAAATTATTGGTTATAAATATATTAAGATACAATCATTTACTAACAAAGATAAAAATAAAATAATTTTTTTTTTTTAATACTAGGCTGGTTAGAGTTTTTTTTTTTTTTTGGGAAGTTAGAGCATTTACAGTGGTTGTGCTAAAAATTTTAGCTTTTAGCACCTCAAAAAAATACTTTATCTATTTTATCATCTCACTTTACAATACACACAATATCAAATATTTATTTTTTTATCACTTCATTTAAAATAATATAAACAACTCATTAAAATAAAAAAAGAAGAGAGAAAATTTGAGTTTTTTAATTGAAGAAAGAGATATAATCTTAATAAAATATTGTATAACTTGCTATAGTCAACTGGTATTTATACTAGTTTACTGTAGTTGTAAAACATTTAGTTTTAACTTCTTTAATAACATAAGATTTTTTAGTTCTTTGGTGGTAAAATAATATTTTTTTTGGGCTAAAATACAATTACTATTGTGATTATTTTTATTGTTTTTGTTAAGCTTTTGGGTTGGATAGTTGCTATTTGGATGAGACTAACTAGACCTATTGAGGAGAAGAGGGTCCTAAGGTTTTGGAAGGGAGGCCCAATTATAAAAATGACATATATAATAACTAAAATAAATAAAATAATTTGGACCTAGGGGGGACCCCACCTGGGTCCATCCCTACTTCTTCCCATAGGAATTTCACACTGGTGGTGGTGGCGGCGGTGGTGGTGGTGTCGTGAGTGCTTGAAGATAGTGAAGAATAGTGAAAAATAATAAATAAATAAAGTGTTTACTGTACTAGATGTATTATTTTATTGTGTTACTTATTTATATTACTATTTAAGGGGTTTTCCCTTGTTTGAGATTCTTATTTTTCTGGTTAAAAAATGCCTCTACTTCCCTATGTTTAAATGGAGACAAAACAAAAGAACAGTCCAATAAAAATACAGGTCTAACTCTCACTAAAACACTACCTAAAAATAGGATTACTCTCTTGTTGATTTTTAAATTTCTTTATTCACTTATAAATTAGATTTTCAAAATAAAAATTATATATATAAAATAAAAACAAAAATTTTTTCTTCTTTTTTTTTTGTTACAAAATAGGACCACCAAAAAAAAAAAAAGCCACATCGCACGCGTGAAGCGCATGTGACGAGGCTAGTATTATTTTATTGTGTTGAAAGATAATTTTTTTTTTGAGAAAGATAAAATAAAATCATTGATATTTGAGGTTTTGTAAAATGAGATGATAAAATAAATAAAGTAACTTTTTTGTAGAGCCAAATTGCTAAATTTATGGCTCCACCAAAGTGAATGCTCTTAGTAGAACTATACGGCAAAAATGGTAAATTTTTTTATTATTATATTAATTTCCATTTTTGGAAAAAAATTTCTCAAGAATTGAAAAAGTAATGACAGCTTTTTCAATTTCCGAGAAAATTTTTCCAAAAATAGAAAGCTTAAAGGGCACACATTAACCAGATTCATGTTAAAAATGTTATTAATAACAACTATCACACAAAAAACACACTACATCAAACATGTTAAATGCTATAATTATTGACACCTAGCTATAATTATTGACACCCAGCTACAATGAGCTACCATCTCTAATAGCTCACTGTAGCAAGGTGATATGTTTTTATATTATAGGCCGATCAGCTTATGCAATACCATCTACAAAGTAATTACTAAAATCATAGTGGGGCGAATTAGGCCTTTTCTTGAGAAGTTGATTGCCCCTAATCAAGCAGCCTTTATTCCTAGGAGAAGGGGGTTAGATAATTTTGCTATTGCTCAAGAACTCATTCACTCCTTGGATAGTAAAAAAGGCAAAGTGGGCTTCATGGTCATTAAAGTTGACCTTGCTAAGGCTTATGACCGCCTCGAATGGCCTTTCATATACAAGGTCCTTAAAGCTTTCAATTTTCCTCATATGCTTATTGACTTGATCATGGGATGCATCTCCTTAACAAGCATCTCAATTTGGTTTAATGGGGGGAAGTTAAAATCCCTTTAAACCTTCAAGAGGGCTTCGGCAGGGGGATCCTCTTTCTCCATATCTTTTCATTCTGTGCATGGAGTATCTTGGCTTCCTCATTAATAAGGGTTGCATGGAGGAGAAATGGGTTCCTATGAAAGCTTCTAAAGATAATGTGGAGGTCTCACGTTTATTCTTTGCCGATGACCTAATGTTTTTTGCTAAAGCTAATGAAGCAGGAGCTAAAACCATTAAGGAAGTTCTATCTAAATTCTGTGCGGAATTAGGACAAATTATCAGCATAGAAAAATCACGGGTTTACTTCTCACCAAACATTCAGGAAGATATTAAGGATAGGATTTGTACTTCTTTGGGCATTCAAGCAACTACTTACTTAGGAAAATATTTGGGAATGCCTTTAAAGCACAAAGGTGCAGCCAGATCTCAGTATAATTATATTGCTGAAAGAATGCTTTCTAAACTCGCTGGCTGGAAAGCTATATTCCTCTCATTTGCTGGTAGATGCGTGTTGGTGAAATCTGCTCTTACAGCTATACCCAATTATGTGATGCAAGGGGCTGTTCTGCCAGTCCATTTATGTGAGAAAATTGATAAAATAAGCAGGGACTTTCTATGGGGCTCTTCTGTAGAGAAGAAAAAACTTCATCTTGTTGGCTGGAGCAAGATTATCAGGCCAAAGGAGGAAGGTGGACTCGGCATACAACAAGCGAGAGCAAAAAATATTGCCCTCCTTACCAAGCTCAACTGGAGACTTTACCATGAGAAGGATGCTTTATGGACAAAAGTTATTCTGAATAAATATTGCTCACGGACAAGAAGAATTTCCAAAGATCCTGATAAGCTTCCTTGTTCCTCTGTGTGGACTGCCATCAAGGCGGGCTTCTCTGTTTTTGAAAAAGGGGTTAGTTGGAATGCTGGCACCAAATCAAAGCTTCTCTTTTGGGGAAGTAAATGGATAAAAGGAGGCTCAGTAAGGGAGCTGATTGAAGGTTCGCTCACACAATCTGATTTTGAGTTAACAATTGCAAATGTGTTTCAAGAAGGAAGATAGTGTTGGGAGAAACTTTCCTTTGTTTTGCCAAAGGAAGTGTTGGAGAAAATCCTAGTTGTTCCTATGCAAATGTTTGGTGAGAAAGAGGACACACTAGTATGGAAACTTTCACAGAATGGGGAATTCAATGCAGCCTCGGTGTATGATCTGGCGCGTGATGATGGAACAAGCCGCATCACCTTTTCCGGAGGCTGGCTGTGGAAAATTGATACCTTACCAAAAATCCAACATTTCATTTGGCTTTGCTTTCACAGTAGTATACCGGTGCGGAAAACTCTTGCAAACAGAGGCATTACCTACCACGCGACATGCCCCATTTGCCATTGCCATGAGGAATCCATCATCCATCTCTTAAGAGATTGCTCCTTTGCACTTACATTTTGGAAGAAATTGGGTACACCCCAGATTTTCTCTAACTTTCTGCAATCAAATCTATTGGAATGGATCAAGCATAACTGTGTTGGCAGTAACCATATCCTCGCTAATGGATTTCCCTGGAATATCCAATTTCCATTTGCTATTTGGTGCTTATGGAAGCATAGAAATAATGTAGTCTTTGAAAATGCCCCTATCAATCCCAACCTACACTTGACGTGCATCCAGCTAGCACGTGAGTTCTTTTATTGCGTGAGTAGGAGGCATAAATTAAGGCATTGCACTGTGAATCAGATCTGCTGGAACAAACCAGATCAAGGGTGGTTTAAATTGAATTCTGATGGGGCGTCACAGGGGAATCCGGGTAGTGCTGGTGGGGGCGGTCTCATCCGTGACCATGATGGGAAGTGGGTTAAGGGCTACATGAGAAATATTGGGCTAGCTACAAGTATGGCTGCTGAATTTTGGGCCTTGAGGGATGGGCTGATGCTTGCAGCCCAACTTGGTATTAACCACCTGCATGTTGAATTAGATGCCCAAGTTGTTGTAAATCTTGTGCTGTCTAAAAAAGATATTAATAACTCATGTGCTGCTCTGCTCAATGACTGCAGGTACCTCCTGAAGCAATTCCAGCATGTCAAGGTCACCCATGTATTTAGAGAGGCGAATAGATGTGCCGATAACCTTGCTAGAGCAGGCTGCTCTTTCTCTGGAGTTTTTGTTGTACTTAATGCACCACCTAATGATGACTTTTGTAATATTTTAAATGCGGATGCTAATGGTTTGTATACTCTAAGACTTTCAGCCAGAACATCGCCGTTTATGGCTAGTTAATTTTATTGCAGCTCCTTCTTAACCAAAAAAAAAAAAAAAAAAAAAAAAAGTTTTTATATTATTTTCTCTTTCTCTTTGTTTATGATCTCTCACTCTCTCTATCTTTTCTCTCTGCCTCTTTCTCCCCTTTCCTCACTGAGCTAAAATTTGACTCCGGCAACCGGTGTGGATAGTGGTTTGGCGAAATCGGTGAAGAAGATGAGGTCGAGTTTGTGGTTCATGGGTCTCTGCTGTTGATCAAGGTGGCTGGGTGCGGTGGTTTGACAAGCATGGCGGGGTTTCGACAGGTGTGGTTGGGTCTGGGTGGGTTTTGTGATTTGATTTTAGGTGAGACATTTCAAAAAAAATGCTCTTTCTGATTTTGGATCTGTGATTTCTAACGTGGGTTTGTGATTTGTGGTGGTACTGGGTTTGATTGGTGGTTTTGATGTTGGTTTATTGAGTTTTTGATTTGGTTTTGAGAGGTGGGGATCCCGATTTGCAGAGGTTGTGTGTGCCGCCGGTAATGGTGGCTATGGCTGTGTTGTGGTGGTTTGTGGTTGGGTTTGTGTGATGGGTTTGTGGGTGATGGGTTTTTGGTGGTTACTTGTAGTTTTTGAGTTTTGGGCATGGAAGCTATTGGTAGTGTGGTGGCTGTTGGCTGTTGGGTTTTGTTATATCGATGGTGGTGGCTAGCAAGATTGTTGGGTTGAGAGAGAGAGAGAGAGAGAGAGAGAGAGAGAGAGAGAGAGAGAGAGAGAGAGAGAGAGAGAGAGAGAGAGAGAGAGAGAGAGAGAGAGAGACAGAGAGAGAGAGAGACAGAGAGGAAGAATAAAAAAAAATATATAAAAAATAATAAAGAAAGAATTTTTAAATAATGTAGTAATAAAATAGAAGTTTTGATGTTGAGTAAATTGTAAAGTGAAGTGTAAAAAAGAGATAAAGTAAATTTTTGAGTTGGTAAATGCTAAAATTTGAAAGACCCTTGATGAGAATGCTCTAACACATGTTTGTCTCTCTTTCTTTCCCCAATATGCAAGGCCATCTCAACAACGTTTGGGGCCAGAAACTTTAAGCGGGGCATTTTCTTATATATAAATATTAACTAAATAAAATTTGTTTTCATTATTATCTTTTCGTTGTATAATTTCATTATCTTCTAACTATTTTTTATGAATTTTTTGTTCATTTGTTATATTTTCATCCTAATTTTCTGTTGTGTTTTGTTTAATACTAGTAACAAATTTATCCATAGATCATTTTTGTGATTCAATTTATTTTTCAAGTTTTCTCTTTATTTTAAAAGTTTTTATATCCATTTTTTAATAGATATTTATAATTAAGAAATACTTCTAAATAAATAAAACACGATTTATAATTAAAAAAAAATTACAATTTATCTAAAATAAAATTTTAAGAATAGAACAATAGAATTTGATATATCAAAAACAAGATCGCAACTTTACTAAATGATGTGATCACTTTATACTCTAAATCTGCACAAATAAACATGTGTTTATCACATAACTTAATAAATTAGTACTAATATAAAGTAAATTATTCTAAAAGAATAAATAATAAAAATATTCCTAAACAATCCTGACTAAATAAACTAAAACTATTAGAAATTAAAATAATAATAAAAAGTTAACAAAACACGTGACAATGCCATGGTGGTAGTAGTCTAGTGTTAGTAAAATAAAAGGTTCTGACTAGGTGTGTAAACATGTGTCAGTTGGGCCTTTTTAAATTTAATTTTGTCTCTACACCTTCATTTTTTGTGTTTTGTGAGTATCAAAAGGATCTTTTTAATACACAATCCATTTTATTAGCTAACAAAATGGGCCTTATTATTATTATTATTTTTTGAATATAGGCCTAAAGAATCCTTAATTAAAATATACACATAAATATATTATATTATAAAATCAGGGGTGGCTTCATGTTATGGTTAGGGTATTCAAATGAACACTCTGACCTTGGGAAAAAATTTATAATATATATATTGTGGGGCCCAAAATTTGAGGCCCCGGCCCATTCTGTGTTAAGGACCCAAGGCCCAGGCCGAGGAGCCTACTGCCAAGGACGCGCAATGAAAGCGCCTTGAAGGCCCAAGAATGTAGCCGAGGACAACCTCCCACCCAACGCCTCACGAAACGCCTGAAGAAAAGGATAAACTCAGTACAAGAACAGTACAAATGAGAAAGCTGCCAACACCATAACGTGGAGCCCAGCACCTGACAAGCCCATACCCCATACCATGCTATCCAGCTTTTCCCAACCACTTTGACGTGAAGATTGATAGGACGAGTAACTGCCCCAAACAAGGAGAGACTGACACGTAGGCAAAGAAGGGGAATTGAATACTAGTATAAAAGGGGAAAGAGAGCTAAGAAGAGGCCCCGGATGGAGGAGGGAAAAATAGAGAGAGAGAATGGGGAGAAGATACTGCTCCTCGGACTAATTCCGAGGAGACATCTTTCAAACCATATCCGCGCAAGGCTTAACCGTACAGATCAAATCCACCTTTGTACGGGCTTCCACGAAAATCCTGACTAAACCGTTGCCCAACGACCAAGATTCAGCCTTTCCAAACCCACTCTCTACAAATCATATTGTTTGGGCCCATTACACAGGAGCCCAACATCATCCTTGGGTCGTTGAAGATCGTGTCCCTACATATATCTATTGTCTACCATAAATAAAAAATGAATACCCTAAAATGCAGTTACAAAGACCAATAATGATAAACACAGTTACAAAAATCAAAAAGTTGAGTAACAACAAAAATTTCTAGTGCAAAAATTCTTATCTATTTTAGCATAAAAGCTAAATTTTATATTTTACAAAACCCATTTTCAGAAAGAAAAAAATCTACAACAAATTATCTATTTGACACTACATTTTATTAGAGTAACATTTCTTTATTAATTTTTTACTACTCTCCTAAAGAATTTCTCTCTCTTTATATGAGTAAAGAAAGTATTAGAAAACAAATTTGTATATAAACAATAACCATATATATTTGCACAGTCACTGTAACTACAAATGCATTTTGCACAATAATACATAAGTTGATGTGGATGATTTTTGTGGTTGGTTGTGCAAAGTTTGGCCCTTATGCCATTGTATACAAGCTAATATGAATGCTCTTAATGACCACCATAAAAAAAAAATTCTTAAAACAAGCACTGTAGAGAATTAGTTAAAAAATGGGACATTCTTTATTTGGGGGCCTTAGGTCATTACCTATATATGCTCTAGCCGGCTCTACCGATATGCGTCTCTCTAACTCTTCGCGTATCTCACTCTCACCACACCGCTGATCTTGCCATTCTGTCCAGATCTCCTTCATGTGGTGGGTTTTTATTATTATTTTTTTGTTGTGGGTAGTGGGTGGTTTCGATGGTGGGGTCGGCGGGTGGGTGGGACAATTTTGGATTGGGTTGCTTCGGTTTTGGGTAGGTTCAAATAAATTTTGGGTGGGTTTTTGTGGTGGTTGGCTGGTTGTTGCTTGTAGGAGAGGTGGTGGTGGTGGTGGTGGTGTTTTTTTTTTTTTTTTTTTTTTAAATAAAAGGTAGAAATTTTTTAAAGTTATTTTAATAGGTGGGGTGGTAAAGTAAGAGATGTGATGTAAAATGTATTGTAAAGTGATATGTTAAAATAGGTAAGGTAATTTTTTGTTGTGTGAAAATAAATTTTTTTTAGCACAATTGATGATACTTTTACAACTAATTGGTTGTTTCCTAGAAGGTGAAGTATGGTGCCTTACTTAAACTTATGGCGCATTATTTTGCATTTTGGCCTTTCTTATTCCTTATGCTTTATCAAGTTGCAAGTGATTGGAAATTTTATGTCCGCCATTTGAAAATTTTAATCTAAGACCACTTGTACAATTATCAAGAGTTAGAAAGAGTAGTTAACTGTTGAAGCCATTGAAGCTTTTGCTGCTAATGCAGCGGTCCAGTTTGCCAAGGATCTTAGCATTCACAAGCTTGAAATTGAAGGAAACTCCTTGTTGGTCATCTCGGTTTTGTGAGACAAACATCCTTTGCCATGCATGAGCATTTTATAGAAGAGACAAAAATCTTGTCAAGATCATTACAATAGTTTAATTTTTAGTATGTTAAGAGGGAGGATATCTATTTAGCCCATGCCATTGTTAGAAGAGTTATTTCACCTTCAAGTTTAGATGTTTGGGTATATGCACTCTCGTCTAATTTGAAAATTGTATTTCAAAATGATTTAAGTTGATAAATTTTTCTAAGAATAAAAATAAATTAATAAAAGAAGATGAAGAAAGAGTAGGTAACTTCTATCCAATAAAAAAAGAGAGTAGGTAACACCGTAACAAGCTAAAGGGTTTGGACCGAAAGGTTATGTTATAGGCTACCGTAAAGAAAAGGAAAGCTCTCTCCAAATCGAATGAGTTTTTTTTTTTTTTTTTGATGAAAAATGAGAGAGTACAATCATAAATATCTACTACTGTTTTATCAAAAAAATAAATAAATATCTACTGCTCTGCTATTTATACAGCATAGAAGAATCAGTTCCCAGCAAAAGAAAAAGGCGCCAAAAAAATAACAAACTCTAACTAACTTATTATCCTCTAATGAAACAACTACACCTGTCAAAGCCTAATAACAGATTCTGAGCTTAAGTCTGGCACGTGCACAGCATATGTCTTATACGCGTCTTCACGGACAAGGAAAAGATGGCACAAATCGACCAGGCAAACTTAATAGACCACCCTTATTTGGTTTGTCAGGGAAAAAAAATGGAAACCGGCCAAATAAATTATCACTTTGAAAACTTTCCAAACCGGCCAGAAGAAAGAAAAAGGCCCAGATCCACACTATTATTCATAGACCTCAACAACTTTTGGAGGAAAATGAAAAACAGAGCATGAATTGTACTAATACAATCGAAAACCAAACAGCTCAAATTTTCATAACCCCCCAACAGAGGATCGAAAATTTTCATATTCTTTTCAGTGCTTCCTCTCTCTCTCTCTCTCTCCAAGAAAAAATTGTGCCCAACATTCATATATGTATTACCATGCATTAACTTTATTATTTATTAATATTTTTTAATGGATATATGTTTAACTATAAATGAAAAACTAATGCTAAGCAATATGAAAAAATATATTTAATAATTAACACGTAACCCCATATAGTAACATAACTGTACGACTTTTCTAATTAATTAATTATTGTCCAAAAAAATGTTTTTTTATTAAATTAAATTAGCTAAAATGCAATTTACACCTTCAATAGAGAAATGGATAATGAAGCTCTAGCTGCAGCCTGTGATATTGAGCTTGGGACAAAACTTGGTAGTGCCCACGCTATTTTGGAAGGTGATTTGGGAATGATTGTTAAAGCTCTGGCTGATGAGGTTTTTTCTTGGCTTCCCACGCCCCTTTGATACAAGATGCAAAGGTACCATCTCGGTCTTTTTCTCAATTGATTTACTCTCACGCTAGGAGATAGGGCAATAAGGTTGCTCATACTTTGGGGAGATACTCTATTAATGTACCAAATTTTTTTGTTTAGATTGAGAATATTTTATCACAATTTTATTCTGTACTTTATGCTGAAATAGTCAGTTTTTCTTATTTAAAGCTCATTGTCTTTTCCCTCTAAAAAAAAAATTTTGATTGAAATTTATTTCGGACATTTAACTTTACTCAATGGGTTTCACCAAAGACGGACTCAAGATTTTAAGTCAGAAGGGAACGAAATATAAGCAAAAAAAAAACAAAACTCTAAATAGACATTTATATAATATTAATAAATTATAAATATACAAAATTATTATTTCTTAACACATTAAAATGTAATCATCTACCAATAAAGACAAAAAAAAAATGTTTATTTTTTTTTTTATACTAGGTTAGCTAGGATATATATATATATTAAGTTAGAGCATTCATTGTGTTAAAAAATTTAGCTTTTAGTACCTCAAAATGCTACTTTATTTATTTTTACTACCCCACTTTACAATACACCCAATATCAAAATTTTTTTATCACTTTATTTAAAATAGGAAAAAATGCTCATATGCCCATTAAACTTTGGGATTGTAGCTCTTACAACCATTGAACTTTTATTTTAACCAATTTAGTGTGCGTTTGGATACTGCTTATTTTTCTTAAAACTTAAAATAATAAAAAACAAGTTTCCAGAATACTGTTTGCTTTTTTAATACGGTAGCCTATTTGTACTGTTCATGTCTCATGAACAGTACAAAAGGCGCTGATAAGGGGAAAAAAATAATAATAAATTTGCAGACACAAACGTGAACGTCCAAAACGCAAACCAAACGGACATTTTAGTTTTTTTTTTTAGCCAGTACCTGAACTATACACGTGCCAAATCACAACTTCCGTTTGTTTGGCTATTTAATACCAACGTCTACTCAATTCAAAGGTGAAAAAATTTCCAAACCGATTCACAAAGAGATAGAGAAACATTCTTAAGAGAGAAAAACTGAGGTGATCAGAAAGAGATCACTTGTGCTTGTGATCTTGCTGCTACTAGCGTTATTCTCGGTTCTGACCAGCGTCTCTCTTCTTGATGCAGAGGCGGCCAAACGTTAGTGACTTGGAGAGAAGCTGAAAGCCTTTGATCAACAAGGAAGAGAAGACCCTTTTTAAATTACAATCTAAGAGATTCAAGAAGTTTCAAAGTCTGCAACTTCAGAGCAAAAAGATTGTTCCCACCAAGTTAAACAGAACATCAAAACTGTTTTTTTGATATTCTGAACGTCAACACTGTCTGAGCCTCCAATATACTATGTTGGCTTCACATCATTTAATATACATGAAGTTGAAACAGAGTGTGCAGTGATCCATGCTCTGTTTATGTTGGTTTGTTTGAATTACCGTAGCTTGAATTGAATTTTCCTGTGGTGTGAGGTTTGCAATTTACTTACGTATTAATTTTCCCATTTTGCAGAATATATGCTTTGTGTTGTACTTTTTAATCCTCTGTTGAGGGGTTAAGAAAATTTGAACTGTTTGGTTTTCTGATTGTATTAGTACAAGTCATGCTCTGTTTTCTTTTTCCTCCAAAACTTGTTGAGGTCTATGAATAATAGTGTGGATCAGGTTCTTTTTCTTTCTTCTGGCCGGTTTGGGAAGTTTTCAAAGTGATAATTTATTTGGGACTTCAAAACCAAATCTTCTGTTTGGGCTCACAAACTAAAGGTGGATTTGGATGGATTTTTAAAGAAGCCCCAACTCAACATGGATAGGTCACTTTTTTTCATCCTTTTTTTCAGAAATGGTTCTTAGTTGTTTTCCTAATCACCAATTGGAGATTATGATTGATGCATATCTAATTGCGCTTTCCTATAATCTGGAACTAGGTTTCCATTTTTGTTTTCTCTAACAAACCAAATTAGGGTTGTCTTTTTGGGATAAGTTTATCTAGTTCATTTGTGCCATCTTTTCCTTGTCTTATATGGTACAATAGAATACTTCCAAATACCAGATTTGGGTTAGGTGGACATGCAATACAAGTTTATAAAATTTGTTTCTCCCAAAAAAAAAATAATAATAATAATAAAATTTAGGAGTGAGAAGTGAGTGAAACCTCTCTATTGGATTAGACATGAGAGATTGAGGGTTGAAGATGTCTGGTTTTAATGGGTCGACCAACATTAGTCCAAAATTTTAACCCACTAACAGCAATTCAAACTTTAAGAAATCTTACTGCACTTAATATTTTTTAATTTGATGCGAATTTTGACAAACTTACCGTTGGATTACATTATCTTTGTATATTCTCCATATTTGCAAAATTTCAAGGTGATTAAAGATTAATAATAATGTCATTAAACAATTGCTTAAATTCAAGTTTTTGCAGTTTAAAATAATACACAAAAGTATGAGTTTATGAATCGAATGATAAATAACATCCAATTGGCAAGAAAATTGGTGTGTATGTTAAGAACATATAGAACATATAATATAGCGGTTAAATTTGCAAAGTTAAGAGAAAATTCAATTAGATTTTCAATTGGAGTCTAATTTTAAGACATATGTCTCATATAAATCTTAAAATTTTATGCCAAGTGAGCTATTAGGGCAAACGCGAAAAAGTCAAAAATAAAAATTCAATTCAATTTTAATTAGAGTCTAATTTTGTGCCACATGTCCCTTATAATAATTTTTTAATTTTTGTGTCAAGTGAGTTACTAGTGCAAAAACCAAAGAATCAAAGATAAAAATAAAAAGGAAAAAGAAAGGTTTGGTTTGACTTTGACAAGGTATTAACATGATTGTTCACAATGGTAATGGAGAAAATTAAAAAAGATAAATAAATAAGGCAAATGAAATTTATATTTATACTACACTTAAGGCTTCAACTTAGGTTTCGTTCTCATCCAGACCAAATCTAAGATTCTAAATCAACAAAAACTAAATTCTAGCACAAAAGAAAATTAATAACATTTGCTATCAATATTTTTTTTCTTAGATATAGCATTATTATTATTATTATTATTATTATTATTATTATTATTATAGTGGTTGAATAAAATAAAATAGAGAATTGCATGAATAAAAATTTAAATTAATTTTTTCTCATTTGTTTCAAATAAACTTATATTTATTTAATAAGTAGCTAATATATATTTTCAAATACATAAGCATTATATATGTCATATATAAAACATGAAGTTTTTTTATTGTAATATTTAATCCAAAATGCAAAACATACCCTCTAAGTTTCACCACTTTTCATTTCAGTCCTCTAAATTTGCATATAGTCATTTTAGTTCTCTAAATTTCAAAACTCTTCAATTCAGTCCTTCGTTAAACAACCATTCATTTATGCCATTAACACCCCAAAACGATGCCCTTTTGGTCTGATTTTAAAACTTTATTTTTATTTGATTACTTATTTCTTAATTTTAAAAAAAATATTAATTAAAAAAACATAAATTTAAAAAAGTCCAAACCCCAAACGATGTCATCCCTCCATCAAGAGGAGAGAAGAAGGTGATGACCGAGAAAGCATGGGAAGGAGAGAGGACGATTGTGAAACAGAGTAGCTTTGGTGAATCAAGGTTTGGATGCTGACGATGAGGAGGTGGAGACGACGGCGGTGGATGTTGTAGATGTCAGAGAACCAGGAGTTGACAATGTGGGCAGTGTGGGTGACGAGGGTTTTGATTTTGTTGGAGTCTAAGTGTGACTTCAAAGAGATCATAGGTGTCTTGGTTCACTTCGTGGTTGAAAATGGTCATAGTCATGGTGGTGAAAAGGAAAAGGGAGTTTTGGGTTTAAGGTTCCGAGAGTGTATGAGAGTGAAAATGCAGAGTGATGAGAGAGTATATAGAAGAAAGAGGTGCAGGGAGAGATGATTGCAATGGTGATGGTGTTCATGTTATTGGGATTTGTATGGTTCTTGTTGGGAATTTTATTGTTGACTTATTGGGTATGGAAGCCATTGATGAGAACCAAGAGGGAAGTTTGGGTTTTTTTTTTCTTTTATATATATATATATATATATATATATAATAATTTCTGGTGTTTTTATTGTTTTTTTTAATAAGAAATAAATAATTAAATTAAAATTTAAAATCAATCCATAAAAGTGTCGTTTTGGGGGTGTTAATAACATAAATGGATGACTGCTTAATGAATGACTGAATTAAGGGATTTTGAAATTTAGAATATTGAAATAACTGAATTTAAATTTAGAGAACTAAAATGAAAAATTGTAAAATTTAGATTGTGGGTTTGACATTTTGGCCTAACATTTATTTCCCGCTCATGATTCCATCCAAAACTATTTAAACTTGCAGAGCACCCGAAGAAACCATGTTATAAAGACTGAAATCGAAATTCTAGAGGACAACATCGCATGGTAATAGTTTGACAATTTTGACTGTAATAGGGATGAATAGTTGTCTGTGGAAAAATAAGGCGTACGGAATGTCTTTGGGGCATGGGCGGGTGAGCACGTGAACGCGTGTTGATAATCACCCATTGCTGATGTTTTTTCCTTTGGGGTGAAAGAAATGGACAGCAAAATCTAAAAGCGGCCAGGATTCTAGTTGATGCTATAAACAATACTTACCCAAGTGGTCCATTTTCCCTAAAATTTCATAGATCTGATTGGAATCAACTTTTCTTTTTCTTTTTCTTTTTCTTTTTTTGTGAGAAGAATGATTGGAATTTACTTAATTTGTCTTTTTGAAATATTCATTTTGTACAAAAGGATTTTGACTTGCCCCCATTTGTTTGGTTGCTCTAGCCGAGCACATGCTAGCAGTCGGATTAAGATTTTTTCTGTTTTCAGCTTGAGTGAGTGCAATTGAGAGAATGTTGGCACAAAGAAGAAAAAGGTAGGGGGAAATGAGATCACCTTGTCTGATACCCTTAGCTGTCATGCTAGCCATTAATTTCAGCAACTCATGGGTGAATTGGATTATGGAATATGTCACTATTGTCAAGTATACCTTGCTTATTAATAGTAGTAGTCGAATTTAGATGACCCTGTAGTATAAGCCAAATATTTTTTCAACTCTTAATAAGATAAGCCTAACCACACGGAGTGTGATTTGATAGTAAGAGTCCTTATCACAGCATTTAGAGAGAAGCAGTTTGAGTGATAGTCCCAACAAGGTTCATGTGGTACATGTAGTATTGTCCATTGCCGTCACGTGGCGTGGGGTAAAGGAGCCCACACCAAAAAGCTCATTTTTTTATTTAAAAAAAAAAAAGAAAAGAAAAGAAAAAAAAAGATGAGCCTAAATGGTCCTACTTGAGTCCCGCATGCACTAATTTCATTTTAAAGTTCTTTAACCCATCCACCCGGTGGGGCCTCAAACACCACATGAAATAATCCCAGCTTGCCAACACAAAAAGTCTGATAACACATAACGCTTCAATCACCTTGTCAAAGCAGCACAACAAAGTTTTCACCTCTTGCACCTCTTGGTAGCGTATCAACTTTCCATTAGTAGCACAACAAATTTCTGCCACCACCTTGCATGCCGATAGCACATAAAATTCCACCACCCCCTATTAGAAAAAAAAAATTTCAATCACCTTGCACATTGGAAGCACATAAAATTTCCGACACCTTCCTTAGTTGCACAACAAATTTTCATCACTTGTAATTAGATAGCACATAAAATTTCCATCACCCCTAGTAAGACAACATTTGCATCATCTTGCATTTTGGTATGGCACATGAAATTTCCATCACCCCTGTAAGACATAAAATTTACATAACCTTGCATCTTGGTAGCACTTATTAATATTGATTTCATTGTGAATTTTTATTAATAACTATATATTTATTTAATTTGGTGCTTTTTTTTTTAAATCTGTTTATATATAATGACAAACTTAGGTACAATTTTTTATTTGTTGTACTTTAGGTTTCTTAATTAAAATTAAACACATTATTGTATAAACAATACAATACAAATTATTTTACGTTCCCTAAAAAAATTACATTTAATGTAATCAATTGTTTGAATTTAAATGAGAAACATAATGTATAGCACCTAAGAAATTGTCTCAAATGTTTAACTCATAGGTAAGATAACATGCTTTCTAAAGGGTTGGAATAAACCTCACCAGATGTATTTGCCTGGATTTTGGTCTATCTATATATAAAAATGTGTGTAATTATATATTTGTACATATATGTGCACATGTGTTAGAATTATTGTGTCACAAAAAAATTTTGGATGATTCAATAATTATGAGCAGGGGGATTTCAACATCTAGAAGTCACAATTGAGCTAAAGGCATTTGGCATGGGTTAAAATATTTCAAAACATTTCATTGTATAACAACAAAATCTATGTTGAAACGAAAAGGTTGAACCAAATTACCAATGACCTTTAGGTCAATTGGCCTAGCACTTTTGAGTGTGTCAAACGTCCAATGTTCAAATCTTTCATCTCTTATTTGAAATATATACATAAATACTATGAAATTACTCAGATCTATTTAGTATGCAATTTAAGCATGGCACATGACTAGACTAGTATATAGGTAGCTAAGTTTGGCTCATAAATTGTACTGTAGATCAACTAAATTTTCTAATTGTATAAAGCATTTGAGACATCCTTCTCTTCCTGGTTATATGGACATAATACATAGTCCCTCAACAAAGTGTTCTTAAAAGATTTTATTATCGTTAAATACTAGTGTGAGTAACATAACAAAATTATTATGAAGTTTTAGGGATCGGTTCAATATAATTGTAAGGTCACACGAGGATCCAAAAATACAAATAAGGGGATTAAGGACAGCGCCGAAGAAACGAACCTTGGAAAACTCTAGCAAATTGACCTCAGAAAGATACAAGTGACCTTATGCAAGTGCAAAAAGGCTACAATGGAAGAGAAACCTGAGGACGCCAGCATGCTCTCGGAAGGCTGAGAACCGAGGCTAAAGGTTAGTGGGTGCAAGTTGAGGGTGAAGAGAAAGATGTGTTGCTGAGCAGGGAAGAAAGGAAAGTGGATGGACAAAGCAACCATTACCTCCGCATTTAATACACTGCAACCACTTAGCTGGCAGGATTAATGAGAAAATGACCTTGAATAGTATCCACCCAGCTCATATCTCAGTCTAGAAACCTTCTAGTAAGGCCTTGATGGGACAATTATTAAGGAAATCTAATCCTGACCTTCCAAATGTAGGGCTCAGATACACCTTGGCTGATTATATAAAGCCAAGAAGAGGACTTTTGGACTTAGAAATTACTTGTAACTTCTATCTTGAACTAAACCCGAGGACCCCAATATAACCATTACAAGACTGATCCTTATTAAATATCATTTGTCCACATTTGGAATCAATTCTAACACATCCTCTAAATTTTTCCCTCTTGTTAAAGGTATTTGAGGTTGATTGAGCATCTCACCTCTTAAAAATTAATTGTGTGAGCAAGAATAGCAAGATAAAATCCGTCAACATCATTATTTACTTTTTGCCCGCCACAATAACATTTAAGCATGTCGCAAGACCAATATAGGTGGAGGTGAAGTTAGGGTCATAAAATCGTACTGTTGATGAAATCTTCTAACTATTAATAATGCATTAGAGACATCTTTCTGTTGCTATGGTCAAACGAACTTTACGTATTTTCTATTAGAGAAAACAATAAAAGTTAATATTTTAATGTAGTATTAATTAATTTGTATACTAATATATATAAATAAAAAAAAATTATTTTGAATTCTTAGAATTTGTTGAACATAAATCTCTTAAAAACAAATTAAGAATAATTTTGAGAGGTAAACCAATTATAATTATTTGCATTTTTTTTCTTTTGTTGTTGATGGAGATAAACTAGAAGCAAGCTAAATGGTTCAGAATTATTACTGTAAATTACCTAATTAATTAAATGACAAAGTCTCACATAAGTTAGAAATAGTAAGGATGAATAGTTAATATATGGTTGTGAGTCTTGTGACATTAACGTATTTATTTGGTAGTTTCCGGGTTAACCCATTCCGAATGCAGAATGCAAGTCCGGCCTGTCTCAAAAGCATCCCTCAGGTTAAAATGACTAGTCATTTTATGACTATCTGAAAATGACATCAGATTAAAATGACTATCGTATCCCTCGTACATGCTTACGTGTCTCCTTTTTCCTGAGAGACAGATTCATGCCATGTGACATCAGATTAAAATGACTATCGTATCCCTCGTACATGCTTACGTGTCTCCTTTTTCCTGAGAGACAGATTCATGCCATGTGACATCAGATTAAAATGACTATCGTATCCCTCGTACATGCTTACGTGTCTCCTTTTTCCTGAGAGACAGATTCATGCCAAGTATGAACCAGAAGTTCATACTCTCTATCAGACACCAACCCTCTACGACCCAAACTCAAGTCCATTATCTACGACCCGAACTCAAGTCATTTATAGCTTAAACAACCAGAAGTCCATACTCTCCCCAAAGACAGATTACTCCTTCATACAGAACAGCCGCTTCCTCGCTTCCCCAGAGACAGATTACTCCTACATACCCCAGAACATCCTTTCCTCATACTCTCCCCGCCACTTCCTCGCTTCCCCACGCTTCCCCATACAGATTACTCCTACATACCCCAGAACATACTTTCCCCATACTCTCCCCACCGCTTCCTCGCTTCCCCATGCTTCCCCAACGTTTTCCCAGCTTCCCCATACTAATTTCTCCTACATACCCCAGAACATACTATCCCCATACTCTCCCCACCGCACACTTCACCAACGCTTCCCCAATGCTTCCCCACCCTTCCCCAGCTTCCCCACTGCACACTTCCCCAACGCTTCCCAACGCTTCCCTAACCTTCCCCAGCTTCCCCACTGCACACTTCACCAACGCTTCCCCAACATTTCCCCACCCTTCCCCAGCTTCCCCACCGCACAATTCCCCAATGCTTCCCCACGCTTCCCCAACGCTTCCCCAACGTATCCCTACCCTTCTCCAACGTATCCCCACACTTCCCCAACGCTTCCCCAACGTATCCCCACCCTTCCTCAATGTATCCCCAACGCTTCCCCACCCTTCCCCAGCTTCCCCACTGCACACTTCACCAACGCTTCCCCACCATACACTTCCCCAACGTATCCCCACCCTTCCCCAACGTATCCCCACACTTCACCAACGCTTCCCCAATGCTTCCCCACCCTTCCCCAGCTTCCCCACTGCACACTTCACCAACGCTTCCCCAACGTTTCCCCACCCTTCCCCAGCTTCCCCACTGCATACTTCCCCACGCTTCCCCAACGCTTCCCCACCGTACACTTCCCCAACGCTTCCCCAGATACTTCCTCGCCCCATACTCTCCCCAGAGAGAGATTACTCCTACATACCCTCCCCAGAGACAGATTACTCCTACATACCCCAGAACATACTTTTCCTAGACTAGAGACAGATTGCTCCTACATACTCTCCCTTAGAGAACAACCGCTTCCACGCTTCCTTTACTCCTCCAAATGGGTGAGAATGAATATATATTACCTGAATATATCTTTTTAACGATTTTTACTTTTGTTGGTTTCACTATTTCATTCAATTAATTTTCTCTTGGTTACTGCAGGGAACGAGCTTAACTATTCAGACATAGTTCTTGGCCTGGTCATTCTCATCATCACACTCCTTCTTGCACTCCCAATGTATGTAACTAACAACACTGCTATAGAGCTATGTTAATACCTACTATGTGGGTTTTACTTTTACATAACATGGAGTTTCCAATATAAATAAGTTGAAACAGAGTGTGCACTGCTTCATGCTATGTTTTTATTGGTTCTTTTGAATTGCGTAGCTGGAATTGTCCGTGATTTTAGTCACATACTTTCTGAGGGCATGGGAAAATTTGAAGGGTTTGTTTTGCGATTGTTCACGTGCAAGTCACGCCCTGTTTTTATTTTTTCTCCAAACTTGCTCAGGTTTATGAATAATAGTGTGGATCTGGACCTTTTTCTTCCTGTTGGTCGGTTTTGGAAAATGTTTTGGGCCTCCACAACCAAATCTTCCATTTTGGGCTCATGAACAAAAAGACATGGATTTGGATGGATATTTATAGAAGCCCCAAATCAACCTGGAAATATCACTCTTTTTCATCCTCTCTCCTGGGAAATGGTTCTTAGTCGTTTTCTTAATTGCCAATCAGAGATTATGATTGATGCATATCTAATTACTCTTTTGTATGATCTGGAATTAGGTTTCCATATTTTGGTTTCCCTGACAAACCAAATAACAATTGTTTTTTTTGGACAAGTTTGCATTGTCCATTTAAGCTATCTTTCCCTTGTGTCATATCTCCTATGTGGTACTAGAGTACTTTCCAAAAGCTAGATTTAGGTATAGCATAAGTTTCAAGTCCAAAGACTCCAAACCGTTTAATTGAACCAAACACATGTAGATAATTAATCCAAAAATTAACATCTCTGGTGGATGAGAGTTGAAGACATCTAGATTTAATGGGTTGACCAACATTTTAACCCAACTAGTAAATTTAATTTTGGGCCATTTAACTCAATTAAAAGTACGAATAATTTTTTTCCCAAAAAATAATCCAAACACTATTCCAATCAATTAATTGCTAATATGATCATAAAAATAAAAACCATAGTAAAGGAAAATATTTTTCCCAAAAATAAAAAATTTTGTTGTTGTGATTAATAACACATTAATAGACGTCTAGATTCAATGGGTTGACCAACATTTTAACAGTAAATTTAATTTTGGGCCATTTAACTCAATTAAAAGTACAATAATTTTTTTTCCCTCAAAAAATAATCCAAACACTATTCCATTCAATTAATTGCCAATATGATCATAAAAATAAAAACCATAGTAAAGGAAAATATTTTTCTAAAAAAAATATATATATATATATATATATTTTTGTTGTTGTTGTGATTAATAACACATTAATTTGTAAGTATTGTATAATAAAATTCATTGTAACCTTAGCATCAGTCGCACAATAAATCTAAGGACAACATTTTTCATGATTTATTTCACAACTCTTAATATGGCTTATCGTATAACAAAAGTAGTATTGGAGTATAACAAAAGTGGTATTAGTAATAAAGTCGGTTGAAAATAATATTATTCTAATCATAACTGGTTACATCAACAATAACCAATTGAAAAATATTATATTCTCAACATTACTCTTTTTATTACATGAACATTAGCAACATATGTCAAGATGCTTGAAATTAGAATAGTTTAAAGGGAGTGCTACATAGGGTCCGTTTGGATTGAGCTTATTTTTGCTGAAACTGAAAACTGAAACTGAAAATACTGTAGCAAAATAATTTTTAAATGTGTGAATAGTATTGTGGGACCCATTTTTAATGAAAAAGTTGCTAAACAGTGTAATTTGTGGGACCCGTGAACAGTATATGGAACACTGTTTACAGTTGACAAGTCAACTATTGCGGGCTAAATCAAAAAAAAAAAAGAAAAAAAGAAAAAAAAAAAAAAAAAAAAAGAGCAGAAACGTGATTACAAAACGCAAACGGGCATTTCAGCCAAATCCAAACAGCCACATACTCTAAATAGTAGTATTACTCTTTCTTCTTATAAATATGAGAGTTAATTAACGATTGTATTACTCTTCCAACTTCCAACATCCATTTTTATTGGATACCATACTACTCGTTGCTACTGTGTTACCATTAGAACAATTAGCATTATTATTATGATCTCTCTAGCAATGTAGAAATTGTTCTCATAGATCTAAAGCCTCAAATAAAAATATTTATTAGTGTATGACATTGTTATAGGTTATAAGAGGATAAAGGTGTGACGTTCTTTCAAAAATTCAGCTTGTTTTGCATTGTGTAAACTTATTGTTATTCTCTGTTTAATTGAATATATTCTTATTAATTAAAAAGACCCTTTTGGTGGGGGTTGGGGGGACATCCCATGACATTGGAAGATATATTTATAAAAAAAAAAAAAGGGTAAAGGGGACAAGTTTATTTAGATTGAGAGTCTTGTGCCCATTGTTGTTGAGCTTGAAGTGAATTTGGCCTAGGATTGGGTATAAAAAAAATGAGAAAGGTATTTATATAAAGTAACAACACTTGACAATCTGAGTACTCTGTACTAAATCATAATTTTCTTGTCATTGATCTTGTTGGGTACTCTGCACTAAATCATAATTTGCATGTCATTAATCTTGTGGTTTAGTGGTAGTGTCTAATCTCTTCCAAGACAAATATTGGATTCGAATACCTCTCATTTTTATTATATAAAAAAAAAAATTATTTGCTTAAAAATCATAGCCAGTGTGTAATTATGTGTACATATATCTATAAAAGTGTTAGAATAGATACATCAAACTTCTTCTTAACCACTTACTACATTAATACTTGTGTAGATCAACAAATCTTTGTTAGAACAAGAAGTTTACCCCAGTATCAATATAATCATGTCCAAATCTGATTGGTCCACTTTCTATTCCAAAAATCGCAATCTGCCACACCTTTTTATTCACCTTTAAAAAAATCAATAGGGAAAAATACACATGATATACTGATTTTTTCCCTGTATAGGAATATTCATACCAGTGTAAAAAATGGAATATTACGAGTGGATTAGAAAATAACCCCAGTATCATTGATCGACTAAATCATTCGATTGCTAGGTATTTGGTAATTACATTTTGACCATTTGAGACCTCTTAGTCTTAAAGGCATTAAACATGGTAAAACAAATTTACATATTTTGCTTTAAAAAACATAAAAAAATATTCTTTTAATGCAGAATTAATTTAGTTACCAAATGTTAGTAGTACCTATATGTTTATTTTTTTTAACCTTTTTTTTTTTAATTTGTTTGTAAATAACTCTTTTTAGGACACATCAAGAATAATTTTGAAAAAATGGATTAGAAAATCTCAATGGCACATGAATCACGATGGGTGAGAGAGTTTCAACTTCTTCCTCCCCACAACCCATTATTGACTTTCTATAAATTTTTTCTAACAATCTGTTTTTGTTTCAGATTTCATCAAGTTGAGTCGGTCCTAGAACTCATTTCTAAAGTACTTGGGACTCTTGATCGCATTGTTGTTCTACTCCTACGGTTAATAAGCGATCTTCACCAAATAATCTCAATGGCAGATGAAGGGTGAGAAAGTATTTCAACTTCTCTCTCCCCGGAACCCATTATTAAACCTCTGTCAATTTTACTGTTATTCTAACAATTCCATTTTGTTTCAGATTCCAGCAAGTTGTGTCAGTACTAGAGGTCATTCATAATGTTGTTAGGTCCCTTGTCAACTTTGTTGTTCTACTCCTACTATTGATACGCATATGCAGAAGGATTTGGTCCATTTGGACTGCAAGACAACCTGTTGTTATTGCCAATGACCACCAGAACGAAGTCCCACTTGCTGACGCTGAAGCTGATGCTGCGAATGGCCAAAACCATATCCCACCTACTGATGCAGAAGGTGATGCTGCTAATGGCCAAGACGATGTAATTGTGAACGCGGAACTGAACATCTGAACTCATCGGTCCTAATATATGTAGTCTTTGTTATACCAAGTAGCTTTATTATGTGTGTAACAAGTAAACCAAATGTTTTAGGGTTTTTTTTTTTTTTTGCCTTATTTCTGTCGAAGAATACGTGAGCTTTCTTTTCAGACTTTATTGTAATCAAAGTGTCCTTTTATGCTTTTGTTTGAGTTATTACTACATAGATTCTATCATATTTACCTGTGCGCACATGTGCGTATATTTTGGGTCTTTTGGCATGTTCTGTCATTTTCTCATGGTATAAAAAGAGAAAAGGAATGAAATGCATGTTTGCTTCTAATTTCTTCAGCAGAAAAAAATAGCTTTAGAAGATTTATTTATCTTAATTATCTGTGTTTATTTTATTTTATGTTGGTTATCAGTGTTTGGCGTAAGATTTATATTATTAGTGAAAATTGAATGCTTTGCTTTTCACATTTGATTTTCTGGGTGTTTTTCACTATCATGCTTATTAGTAGACACTAATTCTTCTATACCATCTGACTTTAGGAGGAAATAATATATTATATATGTCAAAGATTTGTAATTTATTACTGTGAATTTTACAATATACTTTGTTGGCTTCACATCATTTAATATACATAAAGTTGAAACAGAGTGTACTGTTATCCATGCTCTGTTTTTGTCGGTTTGTTTGAATTACGTAGCTTGAATTGAATTTTCTTGTGGTGTGAGGTTTGCAATTTACTTCTTGCTATGTTATGTATTATTTTTCCCATTTTGTGGAATATATGTTGTGTGAATTTGTTGTACTTTTTAATCCTCTGTTGAGGGATTATGAAAATTTGAACCGTTTGCTTTCTGACTGTTTTAGTACAAGTCAGGCTCTGTTTTTCTTTTCCTCCAAAACTTGCTGAGGTTTATGAATAATAGTGTGGATATGGACCTTTTTCTTTCTGCTGGCAGGTTTGAGAAGTTTTGATAGGGGAAATTGATTTGGGCCCCAATCAACATAGTCCATTGGAGCCAAGTTTTTCTTTTCCAATGTTTTCTTTTCCAATGCGGTACAACAAACTACTTTCCAACTGCCGAATTGGGTTAGTGGACAGACACATACAATACAGATTCATAGAATTTAGAAGTGAGAAGCAAGTGAAATCTATAGGCTATAGAGTAAGCTTCCAGTCCAAGCTATTTGAATCGACCCAAACACATAAGAATAAATAGCCCAAAAACTGACATCTCCGGTAGACATTTTGAAGGAGTAAAGAGAGCACGTGCACACGCGGCTGAGTCTTTTGCGACTTATCCATCTAGACTGTCGCACACTTTTACTGTCTCTTTCCTCTTCAAATTATTACTGAAACATGTGTACACAACTTCTTGTGCTTTATCTTTCTTTTTAAAAAATTGCGTTTTATCGTTCTGTCTATAAAATAGAACCAGAAAGTTTAGAAAACGCAGAGATTCACTTCTTGAGTTCTTGGTTGTTTATCTATCTTTCTGCCTATTCAGGAACCAGGTTGATACATATATACTTATGATTTATGCAGATTTGATTGTTATTTTGGAACTTGGTTGATTTTGATATATATGTGGTGTAGTTTTCATGGGTGTATATATCTTTAATTTCTGCCTTACAGCTTTTTTAGTTTATTTGTCATTTGATATTTAGCTGTGGTCTTGATCTTGGTAATCTGTGTTGTATGTGTAATTTATATAATTTTTGTGAAAAAAAAAATGCTTTCTTTTTCTCAGCTCTAAGTTGTTCTATATGATTTCAGCTCATTTTGGTCTCACCGAGCGTTTTTAGAGAATTTTGGCTCTGATCTGGTATATTTTTGGAGAAAAGTCTATATGGGTTTGTTATAATATTATTATAAAAGTGGATCTGTAAATTTGAAAAGAAACAAAAAAAAAAAAAAAAACATTTTAAGAGTTAAATTAGAGAAATTATAAAAGATAGGTGTGCATACTCTTCTACATATTCATTCTCATATATTTTATTTGATTTTAGGAGGAAACATATGTCATTGATTTAATTATTTCATGATATTTGGCTTTGTTTTTTTGAGAGAATAAAATTTTAGCCCTGGACAGGTTGGGGTTATATTATATATGTCCTTATTTTTGGCAAATTGTAATTGAAGACATTATTGTGAATTTTACAACGATTCCTCAAAAAGTAGTTCTCAAAGTTAAATATTTATCCGGATTCATAGGCTGTTTAAGATTCATAGGCTGTTCAAGCAATTGAGGCCTATTCATCCGTGTATGTGGTTGCTGACAGAGAATAATTAGAGTCTTATATATAATTTTTCTAAATAAAGAAAACTTTGATTGTTTTGGTGTGGGCAAGTGTAGTTTGGTTCCACAATTTCTTTTGTTTGTTTCATTTGAAGACTAGTCAAGATGGCTCTACTTTGTTATTGAATGTTGAATTTGCTGTTCCATAGTTTTTGTACTTTTGGGTAATAAGGAATGTTTTTAGCCATTTTAATCTTTTGGTTAAAACTAATTGATAAGTGTTTCTTTGCCTGTACATGCTTCTGCAGGAACACTCACATCTTCTTTATGTGATCAAAACACACAATTAAATCCCTAACTTATGTTTGGTTGATTAGAAAAGTTGGTCAAAGTTCTTTAACTTTGTAGTTTGGATCATTTCAGGATGTATAAAATAAGGTACTGAACTAGGACAAACAGTATAAGAAGGGTCAATATCAGTTATTGAACATATGAGCAGCTCTTTCCATGTTATTATAGTGTTAAATGAATAAAAATGAGTGGTTTTTTGAGTATTGTGATATTCATTTTCCAAGCTAAAGCCTGTTGGGCAAAGTGAACATGGCTGGTTATCCTATATGATAGACTGATAAGTATATAAGAAGTTGGTGTTGAATTAATTTTTAATGTGCTGACACAGGTGTAGTTTGATGGCAGTAGGACAGTTCATTTTGAGGTGGCTTGATGTTGTGGACTTACGTGATGAGTTTTCTTAAGAGTAAAGTGATTTTCACAAATTTCTATATATTATTGACCTTGATTTATTGGAGCTAAATGGTTTAATTATTGCATGATTGGTTTTGTTGTATTGAGAATTAAAATTAGCCCGGATAACTTGGGGATTGATATATGTCCTCTTTTTTTTTTGGGCAAATAGTAATTACAGATTTATTGTGAATTTTACAATGGACTCTTCAAAAAGTAGTCCTTGAAGTTAAAATTTGAAGGAAATTATTTTAATCCTGATACATAGGTTGTTTCAATAACTGCAGCCTTATAGGCTTTGTATCTAGTTGCTGATAAAACATAAGTAGAGTATCCTATACAATTTTTTAAATGCAACTTGTCAGCCGATGGGAAATTGTTGTTTGGTTCCTCAAGTTCGTTTGCCTGTATCATTTGAATACTAGTCAACATGGCTTTGCATTGTTTTTGGATGTTGAATTTGCTGTTCCGTAACTTTTGTACTTTCTGGTAATATGAAATGTTTTGGTAAACTAATTGATGTGTACTTATTAGCTTATATATGGTTGTTCTAGAAACTCACAAACACCTTCCTTCTTTGATAAAAAAACATGCATCTAAACCCTTAAACTTATGTATGTTGTTTAGTAAGGTAAACAAAGTTCTGAACTTTGTAGTTTTGATCATTTCAGCATGTGAAAAATAAGGTACTGAACTTAACCAGGAAAAATAGTATAAGGAAGGTCAAGATCAGTGGATGAACATGTGAGTGATTTTGTTCATGTTGTAGTGTTAATTGGATAGCAATGAGTAGAATTGAAGTCTTGAATATTCTCACTTTTCCAATTTCGGGTATCTTATGTGCTACTGCACTGGTGTAGCCTAGCAGTAGGAAAGTTCATGTTGAGGTGGCTTCATGATGTGGACTTACGTGATGAGTTTACTATAGAGTAATGTTATCTTAACAAATGTCTATTCACAATAGTATTTCTAACTTTGATCTATATAATTTTTGCCAGATTACAATTGTAGAATTTGTATGTGGAGAATTATGATGGATTGGAATGTTCTAATTTTTTTTTTTTTTTGAAAATAGCATTTATTTTGGGGTTTTCTTCTAGCCTTAAATCTCCAGTGGATTTTTGCTTTTTACTTAAAAAAAAAATCTCCCTGTTTTGCAATGTTGTTATGGTTGTATAGTTGCATTTCAGGATTTGATACCTATGTTTGCAAGATAATCTAATTTGGCTTTCTTACTAATAACTCAACTTCCTCCCTATAGAATATAGTGCCACCTCTTCTATCTGCAATCTGCATTTTAATTGTTTGTTAGCTTCATATTTTAGGGATAAAACTGGTTTGCATTTATACTTGAGCTCACTACATTTTCTAATTTTGAGCTGTTAGGCTTCTTGGGTTATATTGATCTTATCAAAATTAACCTATGCCTTGCTACTTTGTGATTTGTCAATTTGTGCATCAGCAGATAGATTTGGTTTTGATCTTGGTATTCTTTGTTGGATGTGGGGGTTATTATCATTTTTGTGGAATAAATGTTTTATATTCCTCACCTCTGAGTTAAACTATATGATTTTCTGGGTGCTTTATTTATTTACTATTACAAAATTTCATTCTTATATACTTATTTGATTCTAGGAGGAAAATATGTCACTGGTTTTTTAATTATTGCATTATTGGCTTTGATGTATTGAGAGAATTAAATTTGGGCCTGAAAGGTTGGGGTTAGATCTATTGTCCCTTTTTTGGGGAAAATTGTAATTACAGACTTATTGTGAATATGACAACAGACTTTTCAAAAAGTAGTCCTTGAAGTAAAAATATCTTTCAATAGTAAATTATTTTAACCCTGATACATAGGCTGTTTATGGAACCATAGCTTTATATGCAATGATTGATTATTTATGGTGGGGAAATGGGTGATTACTATTTGGTTCCTCAAGTCCTTTTGCCTGTGTCATTTGAAGACCATTGTTTTTGGATATTGAATTTGTTCCAAAGCTTTTCTACTTTGGGAAATATTGAATGCCTTGGGCCATTTTAAAGTTTTGGTAGAACTAATTGATGTGCTTTTATGCTTATACATGGTTGTTCTAGAAACACAGACACATCTTCCTTCTCTGAGCAGAATATAGGCATTTAAACTGTAAGATATGTTTGGTTGTTTAGAAAAGGTAATCAAAGTTCTTAGCTTTGCAGTTTGGATAATTTCAGCATGTGAAAATAAGGTACTGAACAAATAGTATAAGAAAGGTCAAGATTGATAGATTCACATATGAGTGGTCTGGCCGTGTTATTGTGTTTAGTGGATGGCAATGAGTGGGTTTTTGAGTGTAGTGATGTTCACTTTCCAATTTGGGTAAAATCCTATTGAGCTAAGTGAACATGGTTGGTTATCCTATATGATACTGATAAGTATTTAAGAAGTTGGTTTTAAGTGTTACCATTGCATGGATATGTGATGTGGACATATAATTTGGTGTAGTTTAATTGCTGTGGGAAATTTCATTTAGGTGTGGCTTGATGTTGTGGACTTATGGTGATGACTGATGAGTTTACTATAGATTTAGGTTTTCACATATTTCTATTCACAATCATATCGTTGGCCTTGATCTATACATTTACTATCAAATCATAATTGTATAATTTATAGCCAAGGGCTATGTAGCTTAACTAGCATCTCTTGGTATTTTCAATGGAGATGTCTAGGGTTCAAATCTCCTCTCTCCCCTTTTAACTATCAAATTATCATAATTGTAGAATTTGTATGTGAGGAATCAATAGTGGATAGAAACGTTTCTAAAGAGTTTGTTTGTAGAATTTGTATGTGAGGAATCAATAGTGGATAGAAACGTTTCTAAAGAGTTTGTGAAAATAGCATCTCTCTATGGGGTTCTCTTGTAACTTTCCAGAACTATAAAAATGACATGATTTTCTTCTAGCCTTAAATTCTTGTGGGATTTTGCATTTACTCTCTGCTCATTTTTTGCAGTGTTATTGTTGGATGTTTGCATTCTAGATTTGATACGTATATTTGCAAGACACTCTTAATTTGACTGGCATGCATAACAACATTTCCTCCTTGTGGTGCCCCTCCTTCCCTATTTGTATTCTTCATTTTATTTGCTTGCAAGTTTCATATTTTTGGCATAAGTAAATTTTTGCTTATTCTTGAGCTCACTATTTTTCTGTTTTAGAGCTTTTGGATATTTGGGTTAAATCTATTTTATATTAGCCTTACTTTGCTGTTTATCAGTTTGGGCATCAAATATAGCCATGTTTATGAACTTGGTAATCTACTTTGGGTGTGAGTTAATATGAATCTACTTTGACCCGGATAAGTAGTCTCTCTTTAAGCAATTGTAGCTTTTGTAAAATGTTCTAGAATGCTAGTTTTGAACTGTGTCCTCAAAGTTAATGCATAACCAAATCATATAATACTAATCGCGTTGGATAAGAATTAATATATAATATAATTGGGTTGAAATCCATAGGCCTAAATTTTTGGGTTAAGGGGTTATCATCCTAACACGCAGTACAACACTCGCTAAATGAAATGGTCTTCTCCTTGGCATTATAAAGGGGACAAAGAACTTCAGTGAAAATTGTACAATGAATCAATTTTCCCCTCACTGGTAATGCATTGCTTATTTGGAATTTGAACCGAGAATGGAGTTGCTTGCTCATGAATTATCAGTTTCTCATTTTGAATAAGATTGTTTTGGATGCGTCTCTAATAACTCGTTAACTCATTAACTTTCAGGAAGTATTTGAACCACAAAATTATATATGGAAGTAATCTCTTTAATTTAGTGTTTCTATATATATTTTTTTTAAACGAAGAAGGCCTATAAGTATAATTTACTCATAACTTACAAAATTTGTTAGTGAATTGAAAGGAGTGGAGATATTATAAATAATAAAAAAGAAAGGGGGGGGGGGGGGGGAGGGGGGGGTGGTGAGAAATTTCCGAAGGGAGGGGGGCCATGGTTAACTTACTGTCGACTCTTACTCCAACTAAAGAAAGAAAAAATTATTATCGTCTAAAGTGCTAACGTTTAGATTAAAAAATAATTGGTATATTGATTTGATAATAAAAAAATAATCATTATAAAATTAATACTATAAGTTCTAATCTATCATGTCTTTATAAAAAGAAAAAAAAAAAAAAAAAGAAGAAGAAGAAAATAGAGATTTTGAGAGTGCTACTTGCTTGAGGAGACTCATCCATAAAAATAAAATAAAATAAGACACGAGGGCACTAGCACCATTCAGAGAGGAAACCAAACATAGGCCATGTCTGTCTAGGAAGGAAAGCTTAAGATTTAGCCAAGTTTGACTGTTTGAGTAGTGAGCGGAAAGGAAGTAGAACAACAGGTTTTTTTTTTTTTTTTTGAGAAAGAGAAATAGAACATATGAGCTAACGCTTAAGCCTATTTTGTCATGGATAACATAGATTGTAATGTTTGGATTAATGAATGTCCTGCCACGTATTAAGTGCAGTAACCTGATAAAATCTGCCTCTTTTTCATAAATACAAAAAAAAAATAAAAAATAAAAAAAATAAGGGAACAAAAATAAAACATTCTTCTTAAAGCCATTGATGTTCATTGTATTTGTATTTTTCCAACCAGCATTTTATCCTTTGATCTCATTAAATTATTATTTTTCCAACCAGCATGTTCAAAGTGATTTTTTTTTTTTTTGTTTAATTTATTTTTTTTTCTGATATGTAGAACATTTTAAAACTTTTAATTTTGGTACAAGTACAAGAGCACAACTATACTTTTATCAATTAATTTTTATTTGATAATTGGGGGGATGGAATTTAAATCTTAAATATTTATATTGAAAATATCAAGAAGTACTAACTAGTTTAGCTACAAAACTCTTAGCAATTCACTTTCAAATATAATAAACCAACAAAATTAAACTATACAAAACCATCATAGCTATTTCAATATCCCTAAACAATAACATTCAAAGAAATTTCATCCCTTGTAAGAACATACATGTAGCTATTTCAACAAATTTTACATATCTTGCTTAAAAAAAAACCTTTTAATGCAGGATTAATGTAGTTACATAATGTTAGTACTTAGTAGTAGCTATATGTTTATTTATTTTTTAACCTATTTTTTGGAATTTGTTTGTAAATAACTCTTTTTAGAACACATAAGAATAATTTTGAAAAAATGGGTTAGTTGTAATTATCTAAGTTTGCTTTTGGTTTGGAGGGAAATAAATTACAATAAATAACATAAATGGTCACATATATGTGTGTGTATATATATATACACACACTATATATACACACACACCATTTTAGAAGAGTATAATCTTAGATTGATTCAAAATATTCTGCATAATGGGTGTTAGGTTTGAGGACACAAAAATACGTATCGAAAATTCACAAAGAGTTATGTGGTTTTTTTGTTAGAAAGTTGAATCTCACATGGGGTAGTATTAATAAAAGTGAACGATTGGTATAATCATAGGGCATAGGTTTAATTGTTCATTTGTTTAGATTTACTATTAGTCAAGGTTTTAAAAATTGTCTCATGTCTCTATTAATACTACAGTCATAAATTATTTTATAATATTTTTACAAAATTTTAATGTGACCAACCTTTTATTGGTTTTCATCTGAGTCCACCATTAATATCATTTTTTCATTTACCAATAATCACTTACAACATCAGCAATTTGTAAAAAAATTTGTATCTTTGACATTATTCCCCAAGTGTTGGTTCACACCATGATGTTAAAGTTTCCTTACCCCTTCTGCCTTTACTAATCTCACTTTTCCAGTAATTAGCACTTTGCAAAGTTGTGAAATATATTCAAAAGATTGATGATTACAAAAGCGATGCTTTGAAGAATAGCACAAATTGTTGTTCAATTACAATAACAATCATCTTTGTTGATGGAGAGAGGAAGTAAACACGTGCCCAGAAAAATCAAAACTAAAACATATCAAACTACAAAAGCACAAGACCAAGTTTGCTTCAATTCGTGGTTTTCATCTGTGAAATTAACAAGCCCAAGCGTATCCACGACGTAGGTGCGATTTTGAGGCCTATGAGAATATAAATGGTGATAGTTATCATCCCAATATATTTGGACTTTAAGGTCTTTTTATTTTTTATTTTTTATTTTTTTTATTTATTTATTTTTTCCTTTTTAACAACATAATTGACAATTCTTCGAAAAGTTTCTATAATTTCGACCAAAGAATTCAGCTAAAATTGTCTTCCTATGATAGACAAACATATTATATATTACTAGCCTCATCACACGTGCTTTGCGCGTGCAATAAGGCTTTTTTTATTATTTTTTTTATAGTGTCATAATTTTTCATTTATTCTAATTTGAGGTTTACACGATTCTCATTAATATTACGCATTTAGAATTACTAATATAACCAGTAGTATAGATAAAATTTTCTTAATCTATCACGTAAGTCAACATGGTTAATTCAGAAAATGATCAAAACTAATAATTTTTAATGTAGTATTATTAAATCATATATCATTAGTACCAACAATGGAGTATTTATTTTGAATAAATTACAAAAAAAAAAAAAAAAAAATTCTTTGAGATATGAAGAAATATGACATGCTACCCCAAAACTTAAGGGAAATGATATTTTCTTCTTATTTAAAAGAAAGCAACATATTATTCATTCTATTAATAACAGTAACAAAATATTTTAAAATTTCAAAAGATTCTATTGATCAAGTGTTAATAGTAGTAAGTGAAAAAATTTTGAGTTAAATATTATTACCGTTCATTATCCCCAAAAATTAAAAAAAAAAATTTAAAAACAAACATGTTGAGGTTTGTGAATAATTGTGTGGATCTGGGCTTTTTTCTTTCTCCTGGCCTGTTTTAGAAATTTCATATGTGGAAATTGATTTGGGCCTCCAAAACCATTCCGTTTTGGGGCTCACAATATAAATGTGGATTTATATGGATAGTTTTTATTTAAAAGGCCCAAATCAAGAGCACTTTTTTCCATCATCTTTTTTGGGAATTGTCTTCAGTTGTTTTCCTAATCTCCAATAAGAGATAATGATTATGATACAGCGGCTCTATATTTATTTAATTTACCGTGAACTCTTAGAATTTGTTTTTTGAATTTGTTGTGCATAAAATCTCTAAAAAGCATATAGAAACAACTTTGACTAATAGACCAATTATAATCATTTGTATTTTCTTTTTCCACAGATGGAGAAAAACTTCAAGCAAGCCAAATAGTTCACAAATACCACTATAAAGGAGCAAAGCACACTCTTGAATTGATTTAAAATATTATACATGATATGTAATAGATATATGAGTATACAAAAGTATATATTGTAAATATTCATATGTAATCTTTGTTTAACAATAAAGAAAATTACTCTGTGAACATAATTTTGAAATTCTATCATGTGTGCATGTATAATTATATATTCATAAGTAAGCTATCTAGTTAGTTATAAGATAAAGTTTCACATATGACAAAGTAAGAGTGAATGGTTAATATATTGTTGTTATACTAGAATAGTTTTGAAAATTATGTGGCTTTAGCTGATCATTTGCTATATGTGACTAGGAGTGATGCACTAGGTTGCATTGTTCCGGTTTAGTTCTAACGAAGCTTGGTTTCTTGTCAAAAAAAACAAAACAAAACAAAAACAAAAAAGAGAGTCTCAAAAATAAGGTTTAAAAAAAAAAATTAAAAAAAAAAAATTTAGTTAGAAATACCAGATTTATTTTCCCACGGCTTGAACTAAAAGAGATTTAGAGTTTGAATTCTGCCTACACTAAAAACTGATTAGTGTCTTAGCCTGATTATAAGAACAATCAAAATGGAATCAAGTTGAAATCATGTTTTAAAAAATCTGCATTAAAACAAAATCGAAACAAGGAAGTCTTGAGGGCTTAGAATATGAAATGACGGAAGTCAACAAAAGTAGGGAATCCATTGCCAAAATTCAATCTATTAGAACATTCCAAACTCGGTAGATTTTTTTTTTTTTTTGGTTAAGAATAAAAATGGTTAAGAGGGGAATAGGAAGCGGCAATTTTCTGTTAAGAAAACTCTATAGACTGTAGTTATTTATTTATTCTTTGGATTAAGATAAAAATGATAAGAGGGGGCGGCCATTTTTGGTTAAGAAAACATAACAAGTAGAAATCGAGCATTAAAGGCATCTTCCCTCCCTCCATATAAAGCATACAAACACACCACACAAGTATGCTCAAAATAGTGGTTTGCCTTGTTGATTTTGCATCTACACTTGTCATCATTTGGTACAATACAATACAAGTTCAAAAGAGTTGGGAGTGGCAGATATAATATGTGTGGCCTATAAAAGTATAAATATAGCATCCAATCCAAAATATTGGGTTTAACCAAAAGAATTTGGTTTACTTTTAATACTTTTTAAATTAGAATTTTCTTTTGTAAAAAAATACTGCAAGTAAACCAAATCCTAACAAAAAACAAGACCAAATAAGTAGCCCAAAAATTTTATCATGTCTCGCAATTCTTTATAATCCAACTAAAATATTTATTTTTGGTTTGGTCCTTCCAGAGCATATTGATTTGTTTTGTATCATTTTTATAATAAGAAATGTGGGCAAACCCACCATCACCATTTTCTTTTTCTTTTTCTTTTTTGGAGGGAGAATCCACTACCACCACTTCGAATGTCTTCAAAGACTACCATTTAAAAGCAACAAACAAACAATCACTTTTATTTTTGCTATATTTTTAAAATTATTTCAAAAAGCTACTTATTGACATTATGATGGATGGAAAATGTTGATATGGTAAACATAATTTATACTACGTCATGGGCTTCACGTCATTGAAATAGTCTTGATTTTAGAATTCCATTTTCTACCTTTAAATTTTACGTCCACTAGAAGTCATTAAGGTTTTTATTGAAATACTTTGAAGTTTAAAGGATGATAATAATAATTTTGAAGCAAAAATCAAAGGTTAAGAACCATATACAAAATTGAACAACAATTTTTTTAAAAAATTAACCAAAAGCTAACAAATTCCAATCGAGTAATTGCCTTTTTTTTTTTCCTTAGGAGTAATAGTTAGAAAAAGTAATTTCCATTGACCATTGAAATAACATCCATAATAAAATACTTTTTACGTTTTTTAGCGTCATCCAAAAATAAACAACTAAAAAGAAACTGATGGTGGGAAGTTATGGCCAACTAAGAAATGATGGTCTATTCTCCTTCATACAGCCTACTTATTCTTGAATTAAACTCCTTGTTATCAGGGCAGAAACGCTAGTAAGTTCGACGCTTTCATTATACCCAAAGGCGAACCTGCAGCTAAGAGCCATAACAAAAGCAACTCAGATGCAGCATTTCTACTGTCAATGACTCAATATCACTGATTTACTAAACCAAATGGAATAAGTAGAGAGGATTTAAGGATGAAAATTTAATTCCTTTATTCATAATTTTTTAAAGGAGAGAGGGAATACTTGGAGGGGGGATTTGAATGGAGTTAAATAGTTAATCCCTCCAAAACCTGCCTTTTAAAAAAAAAAAAAAAATTCTCAATTTGAGGGATTTTAGAAGAAAATGGCTTATTTTAATAAAATTTAATGTATTTTCCACTTTCTCATTAATATTTTTAAGTATAGGATTTAATAAAAAAATTTGCACCTTTGTCATTTTCTTATTAATTATCATCTCCCCTCATTTTCACTTTACAACCAAAAAAAAAAAAAAAAAACCCACGGTCCTATCCTTGAACAAAGGAGATGGATATTTACACTAATACCTATTTCTCTCCTGTCCTATCCCTCGGTCCCACCCCTCTTATCCCCTCTCCCTCCAAACTTTCAAATTTAAGCTCTTACATTTTTTTTTTTCTTTTTTTAATATCGAGAAATGAGTCATACATATGAAAGGTAGGGAAAAGAAACCTAATTTTTCCGCTATTTTGTTTCAAATATTAAAATGACATGAGAGAAAGGCTCATTAGTGGATTCACAAACCCAAAATTTTGATTTTATATGTTTATTTTATATACATATTAAAGAATTTAATATTTGGGCATCAAAAATTTGAGCCCCAAAAAAATGGAATTAATTCAATGAAAAAAAAATGGTAGATGAATATTTATATATATTCGTTTTTTTAGATATTATATTTTGCACGTATTCAGAGTAAACTAAACAATATTTATATACTAATTAAAGTTTAGGAAGATCAACCGATGATATTCATGAAAATGAAGAAAAGTAAATAGAGAATAAGAGTATATGAAAATGATGACTCATATATATATGGAAGCATGAAATTAACCAATGCTTAATTTCTTGCTTAAGAATACAATTAATTTAGATTATGTGCTTAAATCAATCCACAATGGGAAATTTGAACAAGAAACCAAAGATTGTTATATTCCTGTAAAAGTATGTGAAAAAGCTTTTATTCATGTTATAGTTCTTTGTTACAATTCTCACTCTATGTATTTTTCTCTTTGTATTTTTTTGTGTGTCCCCTCTCTTTCTTCTTTCTTCCTTTTTATATGAGTCATCTCCTTCTTTTTCACGTTTTGTCTTTGTCCACCTGGATGATTTCTGATCTTATCGGGATCTTCTTTCTTGGTTTTTCATTTTGAACGGAACTTTCTAGGGCTTCTTCTTACTGTTTCGGCATTTACTTAGATAACTTCTCATCTTATCGAGCTCTCCTTTTCTAGTTATTAATCATGAATGAAGATTTTTGGTGCCTTTTTTATTGTTAAGGTTTGTCCTTCTATATTAAATGTAATGATGCCAGATAGGTGACCTTCATTAGTGCCGGAGTTGTAGTGGAATCATCTGAAAATCTCAAAAAGCTACCTCGAATAGGTTTATCTTCTCCAGGATCTATTTTTGTAGCTTGGATATGTATCAGACATGACCTTGGCATGTGGTCTGGAAAAGTATTAGGCCTGACCAATGATCTAAGGTTTTATGTTCATTATAAAAATGGCTGGTCAATACTAGATTTATCTCCATCATTTGGGCCAATACTTAATTTGGGACCAATATTTATCCTGTTATGATAAGGCTAGTATTGACATACCAGTATAAATATTGGTCCTAATTTAAGTATTGGTCCAAATGATGGAGATAAATCTAGTAGTGACACACACACATATATATATTTTGTAGAATTGAAAGATCACCCATAACAGGATAAATATTGGTCCCAATTTAAGTAACGGCCTAAATGATGGAGATAAATCTAGTATTGACACACACACATATATATATTCTGTAGAATTGAAAGATCACCTACGCTTAACTGTAATATAAAGTGTAAACATTTTCCTCTCTTTTTTATTCCTGGCCTTAATTTATTGTATTGGGATGGCACAAATTGTTTGACTACAATTATTTCTAGGAAATGGCATCCCTTGAAAGGTGCCTTTTTCCCATAGGACTTTGGCAATTTTGACAACGCCACAATAGTCAACAAGTTTATTTTACAGAAGGGAGTGGTTAATCCAAATATTCACGAAGCTAGTATAAGGTAAGGAATACTAAGTTTTTGCTCTATGCTTCAATGTTGGCCTGTTGGGTACAAACCAAGTGACGTCACTATACTCGTTAAATAACGAAAACCTCACAAAGGATGGACCTTTTTTTTTTTTTTTTTTTTTTTTTAAAGTTTAATTTACAAATGAAGGTATCTAAACTTCTTCGAGTATTTGATTGTTCTCAAGGGTGTACATAGTCTCTATGTCTCATAACTAATGGCCTGTTTGGAAGTTTAAAGAGAGAGTAGAGTAGAGGGAGTAAAGGAGAGGAGAGTAGTAGGGAGAAGAATAGAAGGGAATGGTTATCCTCCACCTTGTTTGGATGTTTTTAAAACTAATAAGGGGGAAGGGAGTAATTAGTCATTCCTCTTGTTTGGATGCCTTAAAAATTAGGATGGAATGGAGAGAAAATGATTTAAATAGAAAAATTTACCCCTATTTGGAAATGGACTTGTAACATTGGTCTATGATTAATTTGTTAGATTAAATAATTATGACTATAGCATACAATATTATTTTTTTTAAATTTTTTTTCCTGATGTGAATTAAATAATCAACATTGGTCTATGATTAAATATTTTTTCTGCTTTTTTATTATACTAAAAAAAACCATCCTTAATTGATAATAATTAAAATAAGAAGAAAAAAAACGTTTGGGTGCTGAGGAAAAAAAAATCATGAAAAAAAAAGACTATATAAATATTAAATGCTTTTTTTTTAATTAAAAAAAAAAGATTGAGAGTAAGATCAGATTTTATTTTCCTACGCTTTCTGAGACGTATCTATTTTTTCTTTGTTAGATTTTTGTAATTTTTTATGCTAATTTTGGCACTCACAAGCAATGCTAGAATAACTAGATTCATCGTTCTATGGATTGTCTCATATTTTCCTTTCACGAAGTTTTCTAAGCTACCAAACAGTTTCAACCAATTCATTTTTACTTATGCAATGAATTGATTGGATGCCAAGAAAGAAAATCTTCATTAAAAATTAAACTAATATCGAAATCAAAGGGTCAAATATACGCATTAAAGGCATAATAGTCAGAAAATCACTTGAAATCAATGGGAAGATATATGAAATCATAGGAGGACAAAGGTTGGTCATCGTCGTCGCCAATCTGCTCGTTGTAGTGAATACAGTGGTTGTCCAACATATTCAATAGCAGCTTCTGACTGCAAGAAGTTAAAAATATAGAATTTATATACATATTCCCCAAAATAATTACTCCAAAAATTCATTCAAGAAATACAGAAAGAAAGTATTTTTGGTGTGTTAAAAGGTGGGGAAGAAGAATTTAGCGAGAAAAGGCAGAAGATGAACCTATACTTATTAGAATAGTTAGATTCAGCGTTCTATATAGATTGTCTTATATTTTCCTTTCACACAGTTTTCTCAGTAGCCAAACAGTTTCAACCAATTCAGTTTTGTTTCTGCAACTAACTTTCTTTGTTGTTTGTTTAGCTTGATCGACTGACTAGATTGTTTATTTGTGTGAAGAAAGTGGAGAGGGAGAAGTTGGAGAAGATGAAGCAAAAGGTTGAGAGAGTTGAGAGAAATTAATGTGAATTTATTTTATATAACTTGTTTGTAATTTTGTTAATTTAGAAAGGGTAAATTGGGGAATTCATTTGGTCAATAATTTATATGCTCTACTCTCCCTCCAAATCTCTTCAATTTGGGGGAATTAAAAATGAGGGGTTAGAGGTAGTTGAAACCCCTCCAAACCCCTCCCATTCCTTCCTTAAAAAACTTCCAAACAAAATAATTGAATTACTCTCCTTCCATTTATGCTACTCCCTCTCCTTTTTTAAACATTCAAATAGAGCATAAGTTATTACAGGAGGGAAACTCTTGAAGATAGCACCAAGATACTAGCAAAAGGTTTAAAATATTATGCATGATATGTAATATGTATATGAGCATACAAATATATATATATATATAAATGTACATGTAATCATGATTTAATGATAAAGAACCATCATCATTAATAAATGTTATAATTTTCAAGTTCACTTGTAAATTACCTAGTTAGTGAAATGATTAAGCCTCAAATAGGATAAAAATAATAAGGGTCAATCATTAATATATGATTGTGGCATGTGGTAATTTCAAATATTAACCTATCTCGAACACAAATACATCAACTCAAATATTAACCTATCTCAAATGTAAGTATTTATTGCTGATAAAGGTAAAAGTTAGTTGAAATAGTAAAGTGGAACCCATGAATAATACAAAAAAGTGCAATGGAGTTCATGAATAGTAACATATATAAGCTGAATAGTAAAATAATTTTAATTTTTTATTTTTATCCAAACGTATGCTAAGGTTTGGGTTTTGGGAGTCAAACTTAACTCAAACTCACTTAAGGTCAGGTCACTAAGGTCAGGTTGGTTTCACACAGACTCAAACTCACTAAGGTCCGGTAACTCAAACTCAGTATTTCATGCAATTAATTTTCTCTTGTTATTGCAGGAATCAAATGTCATTTCTTTCTGATGTTAAACTCGCTGCTCAAATACTTGGCCTGATCATCCTTATCATCACACTCATTCTAACACTCCGCAGGTTATTAACTAACAACACTGTTACTAATGCCCAAATCTTTCCCGGCGGTAACCTTGCTGGCAGCGATTGCATTACCAGAGGCAACCAAGACTATATCCAAATGATAGCTATGAATCTCAACCTATCTGACCCTCCAAGACTATTCCTACTACGTAGGTTTTTCATAACTTGGAGCTTCCAATATAAATAAGTTGGAACAGAGTGTGCACTGCTCTGTTTTTGTTTGTTTGTTTGAAGTACGTGGTGTATATCAGTATATAGTCTGAGGTGTGAGGTTTGCTATAATATTATATATATTTTATGCCATTTGAGTATCTGTTTTATTCCAATACTTGTTGAGGGGTTATGAAAATTTGAAGTGGCGGCTTCAAGAATTTTTTTCAAGGTATTCTTCAACAAACATAAATTACACAATTTAATAAAAAGAAAATTTTGTATATTGACAACAACAACAATCAAAAAACACGCAAATACATAAAGTTTACAATTACCTTCTGCGTGATATTCTTATCAAATATTTGTCCATAATTCTAGTAAAAGAATAAACAATAAACTATAAGTTCATTTGAAATATTAATTGTATGGATTCAATTTGTAACGACCCCAAACGGGTATTGGGTACGTCAAAGGCCCAAACAATAAAATTTGTAGAGCGTGGGTTTGAAAGGCTAGGCCTTGTTCACCGGACAGCGGGTTGGGTGACTCCGGTCACGTAGAGTCGAGTTAAGGTTGGCCATGGATCCTGCCCATGAAGCTTAATGTTCCAATTCTTCCTTTTCTTATTTTTGGGTCCTTCGTTCTGGCCCCCTTTTTTTGGCGCATCAGCCTTTACGTTATATAGTCCTTCGTAGTTGATCTTGACCCTTTATCTGTTGATTAAGCAGGTACCTACTCGAGTACCTGTTCCATCAGTCACCTCCCCCTGCTTTCTGTTAGTTGCAATGACCGAAGCCACACTGTTCAGGAGTCTTTTCCCATTAATACGGCTAGTACGTTTGTGGGCGCATTCAATGCGGAGGTGATGTCTTTTTCTTGAACCATTTCCATTCCTTATTCCCACATGAGTCCCATTCTACTCGCCTTCTCTTCTGAGGACGCTCTGGAGGTTGCCTTTGACGACATATCGCTCTTTCTTTTGAAGTCTTGGGAAGCTGAGGACAGGGTCATCCTCGACTGCATCTATAGGCTATTTGGTCTTTCACTATTTGTCCTCAGCAACCACTATCCTCGGCACGAGCCCTAGGTCCTAATGGAAAGTGGGCCGGGTTGTAAGTTCTCTGGCCCTACAATAACCCCTCAAAATCCTGCTGTCAGGATCCTCGGAAGGACAGGAGGGTTTTGATGACATCAGGCCTCTATCAAAGCTTGTCAATCCTTGTCACCTATCGGTTCCCTAGACTCTTCGTCTACTCGAGACACATTCTTGGAGCCTTTGGAAGATGAAACGTGTCCTCATTAAATGTGGCGGCTCTGTGCTCCCCACGTTCAACGGCACGATGATGATCTAACGGTGGAGATTTCCTTGCCTTTATGGGCGGGAAAATTCGGGCAGTTACTTTCGATGGGAGGTATAAATGATTTTTGAAACTGATTTGTCTCTTCACTTTTGCACTTAAGAGTTCTAGCGCATATATCTTGGGTTCATCCAAACTTTTATCCAAATTCAAGTCTATCTCTAGCACAATAAGCCTGTCCAAGGTACCTTTCCTCTTTTCTGTAAGTTCTCTACCTTCACTAACTCGTGTTTTTTCTTTTCTGGGTTTATTTTTTTCTGGTTCCTCTCCTTCCCCCATCATCCACTGAGTTTGTTTAGTAGCTCTTAGAGATGGTTAAATTGAGAAAATTGGTTGATATTGAAGAGGCGATGGAAAAGTTCATCGCCGATTATAGGATTCCCCCTAACGTTAGTTTGAGACACTGTAAAATGGGGGAGTGGCATCTTCTGAGAAGGACGGGTGAGGTGTTAATCCCCATTCTCGCCTTCGTAGAGGGGGGTATGAGAATCCCCATGGGGCCAGTAATGAAGAATTACCTTAGGCATTTCCGATTGGCTCCCACCCAGTATGCTGCCAATATGTTTAGGATTCTGGGTTGTGTGGATGCCTTAAATGAAAAAATGGGGCTAAGACTAACCCATCATGACGTGAATTGGTGCTACAATCTCCAAAAATTAAAAGGCAAAACCTACTACATGAAGACGAGAGATGATAGGGTTCGGCTAATCCAGTGCCTCCCCGAATCTAACAAGGGGTTGAACAAGGACTTTCTTATCGTATCTGGGGAATGACATGATGGCCTTCCATGCCCAATGGTGGAGGGAGAACCAGGTGTGGTATAGAGAGTAGAAGGGTGCCAATCCTTTGTGCCATTTTGATTTGATGTGGTTCGGTTACTAACCATGTACATGTTTTTTTTTCTTTCTTTTGTTTGCAGACCCAAATGCCTTTCATCGACACTTTCATCTGATTAACCGAGTAGACTTGGAGACTATTCTTCAAGCGACAGTTTTTGTAAATGACGAGGACGGTCAAGTCAAAGCCGCTCACAAAATCTTAGGGGTACGCTCCCCTTCAGAAGTCATTTGCCAACCCGAAGCACGTGATCAACGCTAATCATCATCAGCTTCCGAAAATTACCGTAGTCGAACAAGGGTTTTTGATCTCCGAAGGATCTCCTGTCCCAGAGGGCATCCCATTGGTGGACTCTTCCCCCTCTCCCCAGGCAGTGGAGGACGAAGGTGAGTTGGGTCTGTCCGAGGAGGGATTTTGGGCATTTGACCAAGCCGACTCATCCAAGGATCCTTCTGGTGATCTAGGTGACCCAGCCTTGTCCAAAGCGAAATTGTCGTCAGTGGGAACATCCTCCCGAGCCGAGATGGGTCTGAAGAGAAAGCTCCCGACCAGCTTACTCGACCTCATTAAGGGTCAACCGGGGAAGGGTGCACAGGGAAAACCATAATCTAGTGTTCCAACTCCCCCGCCTCAGCCTCAGCCCATCCAGACTAGGTCCTCGTCTACTAAGTCGCAGCCACAATCTCCTCGTCCCCAACTTCCTGCTCCTCCTCAATCAGCTCTGCCTCCTCGGTCGGAGCCCACTGACTTAAAGAGAAAGAGGAGTCCCAAGGGGAAGGAGCCTATGGAAGGGGGAAAGTCCCAATCCTCTCAGGAGAGGGATGAGACCCCGCGAGCCCAAAAACAGCTAAAGATTGGGCACCAAAGCAAAGGGAAAGGGACCGAGACCCAATCCGCCCAAAGCAAGGGGAAAGGGATCAAAGCCCAATCCGCGCCGAGTGCTTGGCTTCCTGCCCCCATGCTCCACGAGGAGCCATTGCTGGAAACCGCGTCCATAAATTTTCTCTCTGCACATCATATTTTCTGTATATTCAAATCTGCTTACTGTATTCATAAAATCTGTTTATTTAATTAAAACTGTTCACTGTTTCTCATAAAAATTGTTCATTGTTTTTTGCATAAACTATTTCTAGCATTCTGCATAAAATTATTTTCTGTTCAGTATTATTTAAAAAATTGTTCACTCTCTTTTATGCGTATATTATTTTCTATTCACTATTTAAAAAATTGGTCGTTGTTTTCTCATAAAACACCTAGTGAAATCGTGTTTTCTAAATTAAAAAGCCAAATTTGAATGCTTTTTCATGTTTAAATTTCACAATAATCGAATTTGTTTTTCTGCATTGATAAAATCTGTTTCTACGTTAATAAAATTTGCTCTTTAAACACGGTACTCGAGTTTACCAAAGTCGAGTACCCTGTAATTTTTTTTTTTTTTGGGATAATCAACAAATAAACATAAAGATAAAAATAAGTAGCTTTTTTTTTTTAAATGTTTTTATTTATTTAAATAGAAGCGTTGTAAAATATAGAGATTTTAATTTCAAAATATGAATTTAATTTCTACATTAATTAAAATTGTTCATTGTTTTTGTGGGGCCCAGCCCAAAATAATGGGCTAAGTAAACTACGGGCCCGTCCGAGAAGAATCCTGTCCAAGGAGAAATCATAGCCCAAACATTATTTAAGCCCGATTGCGGTAAAAGAAACCTGTCCGAGGAGTAACTCCTCCTCGGACATTACGAAGTCCGGATCAAGAGCTCGCCCCAACCATTGCAGCTCACCCTCCAAGCATATAAAAAGGAATAAAACCCAAAATATCTCATGGAAAGCTGCCACCACCACATTAAATGTGTCACAACCACTCTCTTGGCCGCATTAATGAGGAAAAGACCCCTGAACAGTGTTACCTTAGCCACTGCAACTCACAAAGGAGTGACAAGGGTGTCTGATAGGACAGGTGCTCAAGTGGGGACCTAGATGATCAACAAATGTAAGGTTCAGATAAGAATGAGAGGCCTATATAATATAGTGAAGTCCCTCAAAGAGGGGGACGAAAAAATTGTATTAACTGTACCCAGGAAATAGAATTTTCGGTTAGATATCCATCCTTGTGTTTTTGTTTCTGCAATAACATTGTCCATGCATCAAACCGATTACGTTCACTGAGGCTAAGTTCTTTGACCCATCCTCTACAAAGATTTATTGTGTGTTGCGCCTTGGGCCAAGGCCTGATCAGTAGGACTTGGACCAGGAAAATCGTGCAACTACAGTTTTCTCATACATATTGTTCGCTATTTTCTGTATAAACAATTTCTACAATTTTGCATACAATTATTTTCTGTTTAGTATTATTTAAGAAATTGTTCACTCCCTTTTTTGCATAAATTATTTTCTGTTCACTGTTTTCTCATAAAACACCTAGTGAAATCGTGTTTTCTAAATTTAAACGCCAAATCTGAATGCTTTTTCATGTTTGAATTTCACAATAATTGAATATATTTTTTTGCATTGATAAAATCTGTTTCTACATTAATAAAATTTTCTCTCTGCACATCATATTTATTGTATATTCAAATCTGCTAACTGCATTTATAAAATCTTTTTTTTTGCATTAATTAAAACTGTTTACTGTTTTCTCATAGAAATTGTTCACTATTTTCTGCATTTATTTCTAGCATTCTGCATAAAATTAATTTCTATTCAGCATTATTTAAAAAATTGTTCACTCTCTTTTATGCATATATTATTTTTTGTTCACTAGGTGTTTTATGAGAAAACAGCGAACAATTTTTTAAATAGTGAACAGAAAATAATAAACGCATAAAAGAGAGTGGATATTTTTTAAATAATGCTGAATAGGAAATAATTTTATGCAGAATGCTAGAAATAGTTTATGCAGAAAACAGTGAATAATTTTTATGAGAAAACAGTGAACAGTTTTAATTATTGCAAAAAACAGATTTTATGAATACAACAAGCAAATTTGAATATACAGAAAATATGATGTGCAGAGAGAAAATTTTATTAATGTAGAAACAGATTTTATCAATGCAGAAAAATATATTCGATTATTATGAAATTCAAACATGAAAAAGCATTCAGATTTGGCGTTTAAATTTAGAAAACATGATTTCACTAGGTGTTTTATGAGAAAACAGTGAACAATTTTTTAAATAGTGAACAGAAAATAATTTATGCAAAAAAGAGAGCGAACAATTTCTTAAATAGTGCTGAACAGAAAATAATTTTATGCAAAATCGTAGAAATTGTTTATATAGAAAATAGTGAACAATTTTTATGAGAAAAAATGAACAATTTTAATTAATGTAGAAATTAAATTCATATTTCAAAATTAAAATCTCTATATTTTACAATGCTTCTATTTAAATAAATAAAAACATAAAAAAAAAAGCTACTTATTTTTATCTTTATGTTTATTTGTTGATTATCCCAAAAAAAAAAAAAATTACAAGGTACTCTAGTTTGGTATACTCAAGTATTGTGTTGCATGGTACTCGAGTTTACTAAGCTCGAGTACCATGAAATCCAACTCAATAGTGCCACTGTGGTAGAACTGATGAGGAACTCGAGTTTCTGAAACTCGAGTTCTAGAAAAAGTGGTAGTTTGCCATTTATTTCTGAAACAGTGTTTTTTTGCCAAAAATTTCCAAAAAAGGTGCTATTTGGCCATTTTGCCCTCCGTTTAGCATAATGCATCTGCGACCATCGAAGCCCGTTGAGCAAGCAGACCATGTCCTGGAGTATGTGTCCCAATCGAGACGACAAGCCTTTCTTCAACCTCAGAGCAGTCATGACTGATTGGTTATCACCTTCAATAACTAGTTTTGTGAAACCACACTCCATAGCAAACTACACGACACGACGACAGGCTGGTATCTCCGCTTCCTCATTGCAAGTCACTGATGGACCCGTTGCTGATAAGGAAGCCATGACTTCCCCTCTGTAATTGCGTACAATGGCACCAATCCCAGTGCATCCGTGTTCCTTAAATATCGATGCGTTGAAGTTGAGTTTGAAACGAAATAAGGGTGGTGGCCTCCAGCGCGTCGGATTTGATACAGTTGAGGTTATGGGGAGCTGAGTGTTAGCTCGCCTAAACTCCTCTCTAAAATCCTTTGCTCTTTAGTTTAAAACCTCGGGTGCCTGCAATTGTTTCCCTTGAATCATGACATTCCATTGGTGCCAAATAAGCCAATCTTGAACTAAAAATTGTTCTAGCTCATCAGGAGGCAATTGCTTGATCAACTCATCCAGTAACTGAAGCATGCCAGCTTGTCCCACAAGGCACTTTTGCAGGCGTGCCGAGCATCCTGCCCACACATCTTGTGACACTCCACAATTCCACAGTGCATGAATTCCAGTTTCAGGTTCGGTCTTGCAAGCTTCACAGCGGTTATCTTGAATAATCCATTTTTGAGCTAGGTTCGCTTGGGTTGGCAGGATGTTGCAACAAGCTCGCCATCCGAACACTTTGATTTTGTTAGGCACCTTTAGCTTCCACAAGGTTTTCCACACGTTACCTCCTTTGAGCATTCTGCCCAGTCCAATTCCTTTGCCAGCTGCCGTGCCACATGATACCTTGACCTCACTGTATACTCACCCGATTTATTGGGAATCCAGAACAAAGAGTCCGAGATACTTCTTCGACTAAGGGGTAGTCGCAAGATAGCTTCGACATCTTCTCGGTTGAAATTCTACGGAATAAATCCTCTGTCCCACCACCTTGAATCCAGGTCTATTAACTCAGAAACCGTCATCTCTTCATCAATGTTTTCTGATAGGTGTAGCACTTTATTTGTGGGGTGATTGGGGATCCAAGCATCCTTAAGAATCCGAATAGCAGCTCTGTTTCCTACTCTCCAGCATGACCCCCTCTGCAATATCGGCTTAGCTGCCATGATGCTCTTCCATGTAAAGGAGCTATTAGGAGAATCAGTGGCTTCCAAAAAGTGGCATCTAGGAAAATACCGTGCTTTGAAACACTGAAAAAGTAGAGACTCTTGATCTTGCATCAACCTCCAACCTTGTTTTGTAGGCATAGCTAGATTAAATTGTCATAAGTCCTTGAAACCCATTCCTCCTGATTTTGGTCTAGTTAGTTTATCCCAACTCAACCAATGAATCTTTCTCTCGTTTCCAATTTGCTACCACCAGAACCGAGCACACATGGACTGAAGCTCTTCACACAGCTTAACAGACAATTGGAAAACGCCTATTGTATATGTTGGAATGGATTGTGCTACTGCTTTGATTATTATTTCCTTCCCTGCTCTTAATTGTTTTTCACCTTTCTTTTTGTATAATCAATGTTTCTTTTTCTTTTTTTGGAATTGTATAATCTATGTGGATCTGCTGTACTTTGCTATCCTCTATGAATTAAGTAATTTTACTCTTGCTGTTATGGTATATGAATAATAGTGCGGATGTGGGCCTTTTTCTTTCTGCTGGCCGGTTTGGGAAGTTTTCATAAGGGGAAATTGATTTGGGCCTCCAAATCCAATTCTTCCGTTTTGGGCTCATAAAATTAAGATATGGATTTGGATGATCTATAAAGAAGCCCCAATAAAACATGGGTCTGGTTACTTTTATCATCTTAATTTTTGCGAAATGGTGTGGCCTATAAATATAGCATCCAGTCCAAAGTATTGGGTCTCACCGAAAACAATAGCAGATGAGTAGCCCAAAATGTATCACGTCTCACAATTTTTTTTAACCCAATTAGTATATTTGTTTTGGGCTTGGTTCATCCAGGTGCATGTTGATTTCTTTTGGGCCATTTTGATGAGGAATGTGGGCAAACTCACTATTGCCGATTCAAATAACTCTCCAAAGATGTGAGACTAAGGGCCTGTTTGGGTAAGGATTTTTCATCACTCAATTTCTGTCACTCAATTTCCATCACTCATCACTCATCACTCATAACTCATAACTCATCACTCATCACTCATCACTCATTTTTTCACACTCATTTGGCAACATCACTTTTATTTTCATCACTCAATTTTTTCACACTATTCATGGGTCCCACACCTGTCAGCCAGTACAGTAGTTTTTTTTTTTTTTTTTTTTTAGCACCCAACTCACCGAAGCTAATATATATATATATATAAAAATAAAAAAAAAAAAAAAAACCAAACCGAACAGCCAACCCAGGAAAGAAAAGAAAAAAAAAAGAAAAAAAAAAAAGAACAACGCCAACCCAGAAAAAAAAAAAAAAAAAAAAAAAAAAAAAAAAAAAAAAACCAACGCCAACCCAGAAACCGAACAGCCAACCCAGGAAAGGAAAAGAAAGAAAAGAAAAAGAACAACGCCAACCCAGAAAAAAAAAAAAAAAAAAAAAAAAAAAAACTGAACGGCCAACCCAGGAAAAAAAAAAAAAAAAAAAAAAAAAAAAAAAAAAAAAAAACAAACAGCCAACGCCAACCAGAAAAAAAAAAAAAGTCAAAAGGTGGTCAAAAGTTGTGGCTGTGGGTCCCTCATGTGTGTTTATTTACGGAAATGCCATTGAGTTATGAGTTATGGAAACTGAAAACAGCTTTTTGTTGTTTTCAGTTTCCATAACTCATAACTCAAAAATTAGAGAATTAAGTGATGGAAACAGAGTTATGGAAACAGAGTTATCGTTTGGCCAAACAACCTTTTTACTGTGGGTCCCACCATTTTTGAGTTATGAGTTATGGAAACAGAAAATTGAGTTATCAAAAAACTCAATCCAAACGGCCCCTAACATTTAAGAGTACCAAACAATTTTCAACTTTTATTTTTTATTTTTAAATTTCACTTTAGTTCATATTTTTTCAAAATTATTCTAAAAGCTACTTATTAACCTATGATGGATGGAAAATGTTAATATGATAAACATAATTTTTACCATGTCATGGGCTTCACGTCATTGAAGTAGTTTTGATTTAATGAATTCTTGTTTCTACATTAACATTTAAGTATTTTACATCTATCAAATTTCGTTAAGGATCTTTTGAAACATTTTAAATTATAATCATGATACTGAAACAAAAATCAAAAGTTAGGAAGCAAATATACAATTGAACCAACAATTTTTAACATAAATTATCCAAAAGTTGACAAATTCCAATCAAACCATATCCTTTTTTAGTAATAGTTGGAAAAAAGTAGGTGCCAAAATTGATAATTAAAATAACATCCATAGTAAATACTTTTAAAGTATTTTTAATGTCTGGCAAAAATAAACAACTAAAAAAAAAAAAAAAAAAAAAAAAAAAAAAAAAAAAAAAAAAAAAAAAAAAAAAAAAAAAAAAAAAAAAGGTGGTGGTAAGTGATGGGCCTACAACGCGGTTTTTCTATTGTCACTATCACTTCTTTACTAAACCAAATTGAATTATTAAGAAAGGATATCACATCCATAATGCAATAGACATTTTTCTTCTATGCAAAGTGTAAAATGGAAAGAAAGTCTTTATGGGACTATTGTCTAATATGAGACTAATTCTCTCAACAAAGTTTAGGGAATGGATGTGGAAAGGAAAGGGAAGGAGATGAGGGTGAAAATTTTAGTTCCTTTATTCATAATTTTTTAAAGTAAAGGAGGAATAATTTGAGGGTATTTTAAGAATAGGATTTTTTTTCTTTAATGTTTTTTTTAAGTAAAGGATTTAATATAATTTAATGTATTTTCCCTTTTCTTATATATTATCCTCTCATCTCATTTCTACTTTACAACCGAACAAAGATAGAGTCTTGAAGGGTATATGAACAAATTTTTCATCGGATAAGAAAGGAATCATATGAAAGGAAAGGAAAATAAACCTAATTTTTCATCAATTTTTTGTTTGGATTATTAGAATGATATTAGTGATAGTTCCTTGGATGTTAGTAGGTTGATAAGTCTCGAGTGGTGATGATCTTTAGGCTGCATCCTGTAAACAAGAACACTGAATCAGAGGAGACCGGTGGGGACCAGCCAAAAGTCCTCCGATGGCGAAGTTAGTGAACTTGGAGTTCTCTGTAAGAAGGGAGTGATTTCTTGAATAAAAATGTTTGAATGACTTACCTTCTCATCGAAGAATCCTTATATAGTATGTGTGGAACGGTTATCTGTTTAATAACCGTTCCTAATGTCGAGGAGTCCGGAGAATTGGGGGTAACTTCCATAACCGCTATGGAAGTTACCTCAATTGGACGACTTGTTCCATAGTGGTTAATGGAGAATTTGGCACTTAGTAGTTTAATCCAGTGAACTTGTCCATCTTTCATTAAGGACGAACGAGACTATATAGGACGGTTCGTCCTTGTCCAAATGATTAAGGATGGATAAGATTCCCATGGGATCTCGTCCGTCCAAAGATGGACGAGGTTAGCAAGGACGCTTAGGACGATCACTTCCCTTGTCTGGTTCGCCCTAGCTGGTCTTTCATTGGACGAGCCATATGGACGAGTTCAGGAATTGATATTTTTTGTGACACCATCAATTAGCATATAACTCATGCAAACGCATTAATGCATTTAAAATTAAACACAATTTTTATTATAAAAATATAAATAATTAGTTAAATTATTATAAAAAAAATAGCATGTAACACATGCATTAATCCATACGTATAGATATATTTAAAATTAAACACAATTTTTATCATAAAAATATAAATAATTAGTCAAATTATTTTTTAAAAAGAGAAAACGTAATTAGTTACATATTAAAAATCTTACCTAAATTTAATACTACTTATGATCATTTTTTTTTCTAATTTTTAATAAGATAGAACGTGTAGTGATTTTTGTATGTGGTGATTTTTATTGAGTATATATGATTGAATTTTTTTTAAAAAAAAATTATAGTTCACTAATATTAGATTCTTAATATTTTGCACGCATTAACTCACTTGGCACAAAAATTAAAAAAACTTAACTAGACTCATGGCACAAACTTAAATAGATAATTATGGTGTGTCCCTACATAAATTTAGACACGTAGCTCCAAATTGGATTCTAATTTTAAGTTCAAATTGAACTTTCTCTAAGTTTTTCCTATTAATATATATATATATATATATATGCTAGGTCTATATGTTTAAGTGTAGTCATATTGTGTGCCTAATTGTGAGTTTTGATATGTCTTAAAATAGTGATTGAAGACCAAGTTGAAACAACAAACTCAAGAATAGCTCAAGAAAAGTGAAGTTTTAGTGACCTTGACTCCACTTGACTCTAGCCTTGATTCCACTCAATTGATCAAGTCTTGAATGAAGTGTCTATTTCCTTAACTTCATCTCGATATATCGAGATTAGGGAAATTAGCAACACAAAAAGCCCAATAATTTACTAGTTTCATGCCCAATTCAAGCCCTACTTGTTCGATATAAAAAGGACATTATAAGTCATCTCAAGAGAGGATTAATTGTTAAGAGAGAGAGAGAGAGAGAGAGAGAGAGAGAGAGAGAGAGAGAGAGAGAGAGAGAGAGAGAGAGAGAGAGAGAGAGAGAGAAACCCTTCATTTATGTGGCTATGGTTGTGTAACCAAATTCTCTCAAATTCACCACACTAGAGAATTCCCATTGATTTGAAGGTCATCATTTAGGTTGTATTTCTACAATCAATGACACAATATCGTTGATTTATGTGGCTATTCAGAATTTTTTTAAGGAGAGAGGGAATTTTTTAGGGGGATTTGAAGGGAGTTAACACCTCCAAAACCCACATTTTTTTTAATTCCCCCAATTTGAGGGATTTTCGTTGAAAAAAATTTATTTTAATAAAATTTAATGTATTTTCCATTTTCTCTTTAACATTTTCAAGTATAGAATTTAATATTAAAAAATTGCACATTTTCCCTTTTCTTATTAATTATCATCTCCCCTCATTTTCACTTTACAACCAAACAAAAAATAGGGTCTTTAGGAGGCACCTGAACAAAAGAGAGGGATATTTACACTAATATCTATTTCTATCATTTCCTATCCCTCAGTCCCTCCCCCTCTTATCCCCCCCCCCCTTCCAAACTTTCAAATTTAATCTCTTACTTTTTTATCAAGAAATGAATCATATATATGAAAGGTAGATAAAATATTTTGTTTGGTTTATTAGAATGATATGAGAGAGGCTCAGTAGCGGATTCACGGCCCCAAAATTTTGATTTTATTTCTTTATTATATATATTGGGCATCAAAAATTTGAGCCCCAGATAAATGGAGTTAATCCAATGAAAAAAAAAATTGGCTAGAAGAATTTTTATATAAATTTTCTTAGATATTATTTTTTGCACATATTCAAAATAAACTAAACAATATTTATATACTAATTAAAGTTTAGGAAGATCACCCAATGATATTCATGAAAATGAAGAAAAGTAAATAGAGAAGAAGAATATATGAAAATGATGAATCCACTTTAATCTTTTATATATATATATTGGTCTGTTAATATCATAATTCATCCAAACAAGAAATGGAAAGCTTTTTAATATATATTTTTTACCTACAACTATACAAGTCAACAGAAGAGAAAAGTATTGAAAGATCACCTACGCGTATGTGTAATATAAAGTATAAACATTTTCCACTCTTTTTTATTCATGGCCTTTACTGTATTGGGATGGCACAAATTGTTTTGACAACAGTTATTTCCAGGAAATTGGCAACCCTTGGAAGGTGCTTTTTTCCCATAGGACTTTGGCAATTTTGACAACACCGCAACAGCCAACAGGTTTATTTTACAAAAGGGAGTGGTTGATCCAAATATTCACGAAGCTCGCATAAGGAAAGGAGTACTGAGTTTTTTGCTCTAGGCTTCAATGTTTGGTACAAACAAAGTACCATCATTATACCTGTTAAATAACATAAACCTCCCAAAGGACAAACTTTTTTTTATATGGTTTCTTTTACAAACGAAGGTATATAGATTTCTTTGAGTATTTGATTATTCTTTAGGGTATATGCAGTCTCTTCGTCTCATACACACCAAGTTATTACATGAATGAATCTCTTGGAGATGGCATCAAAATGCTGACAAAAGGTTTAAAATATCATGCATGATATGTAATAGATATATGAGCATACAAAAGAATATATATATAAATTTGTATATGTAGTCATGGTTTGATGAGAAAGAACAATCATCATTAATAAATGTTATAATTTTCGCATTCACTTGTAAATTACCTAGTTAATAAAATGAGTAAGTCCCACGTAGGATAGAAATAGTATGGGTCAATTGTTAATATATGATTGTGACACGTGGTAATTTCAAATATTAACCTATCTCGTACGCAAATCCATCAACTCAAAAGGTTTCAAGAGATTCTCAATAATAAAAAAAAAAAAAAAAAGGTTTCAAGAGAATTGAATTAATTAAAACTGGCTCACGCCCAAGAAATATGAGAATTGAGACCCAATATTGAGACCCCGAAGCTAGAAGCAATCGGTAACAATGAGTGTCATAATCAAGAAAATTGCAATATACCCGGCAATCGGTAACAATGAGATGAAATGTACGCGGCAATAGAAAATTGCAATATTGAGAATGTCACAATCACAATATTGAGACCGAGCCCAATGTCATCTGCTTCTATAAGAATCACAATCACAATATTGAGACCGACCCCAATGTCCTCTGCTTCTATAAGAGTCACAAAATGTCTTCTCTTTCTATTAAGAGTCACAATCACAATATTGAGACCGACCCCAATGTCATCTGCTTCTATAAGAGTCACAATCACAATATTGAGACCGACCCCAATGTCTTCTCTTTCTATAAGAGAGTCAATTGAACCCCAATTTTGAGAGCCCTTCAGTTGAACCCCAATATATATTGAGACCCCAATGTCTTCAAATTCTATGGCTCAGCTTCCTTCCATCCAATCGTCCTCTACCTCTACTCGCCCAAACGGGAGAGAATATATGTAGCAGGTTATTTTTTTATTAACAAAAACATTTCTAATTATATAGCAGAGTATTTCATACAATTAAATTTCTTTTGTTACTGCAGGGATCAAATGTCGTTTCTTTCAGACGTTAAACTCGCTGCTCAAATACTTGGCCTGGTCATCCTTATCATCACACTCATTCTCACACTTCGCAGGTTGTTAACTAACAACACTGCTACTAACGCCCAAATTCTTCCTGGCGGTAACCTTGCTGGCGGTGATGGCGTTACCAACAGCAACAGCCAAGACAATATCCATATGATAGCTGTGAATGTCAATCCTGTCTGACCCTCCAAGACAATCTATGTAGGTTTTTCATAACTTAGTTTCCAATATAAATAAGTTCAAACAGAGTGTTCACTGCTCTGTTTTTGTTGGTTTGTTTGAAGTACGTGGTGTATATCACTATATAGTCTGTGGTGTGAGGTTTGCTATATATTATACATATTTTGTATTGTGTATCTGTTTTAGTCCAATACTTGTTGAGGGGTTATGAAAATTTGAACTGTTTGGTTTTCTGATTTTCAGTACAACTTACAAGTCATGTTCTGTTTTTCTTTCACCTCCGAAACTTTTAGTTACGAAATATGAATAATAGTCTGGATCTGGGCTTTTTTCTTTCTGTTGATCGGTTTAGGAAGTTTTCACAACGAGAAATTAATATGGGCCTCCAAAACTAAATCTTCCGTTTTGGGCTCACACAATATATATGGATTTGTTTTTAAAGCCCCAAATCAACATGCAGAGTCACTTTTTTCATCATTTTTTTTGGGGAATTGTTTTCAGTTGTTTTTCTAATCTCCAGTCAGAAATCATGACTGATGCAGATCTAATTCATCTTTTATATAATCTGGAATTAATTTCAATTTTTCCTCCTAAGAAAGGACAATAAAGTTATCATTCCTAAGAAAGGACAATAAAGTTATCATTCTAGTGAAGTCATCTTTCCAGAAATCTTTCTCTTATCTAATACGGTACAACAGAGTTTTATACCATGTGTTTTGCCTTCTTTACACTAATTTAGCTTAAGCAAGTTAATGTCTAAATATATATTTTCCAAAAAGGACAAGAGGGGAGGAGGCGTTGGGGCATAGGGACCACCATTATTCTGGTTGGAGTTAAACCATATTTTAATCAAAGCAAAAAGGGTACTTATAATTTGTTGCAATTTAGTTTTTCCAATCTGAGCTCTCATAAAAAGGGGGAAAAAAAACCAAACCTAGTTGGATTCTCTAAAAAAGAAAAAAAAAAAAAAAAAAAATTCCAAACCTAGTTAAAAAGAGATAACATTCATGCCATACTCAATGCTAATTTTGAAATCTTAAGAAGGGCCTAAACTTTTTATTTTTATTTTAAGAAACACTAGAATTTCAATCTATAGAGTCTTTTCATGATGATTGCTCTTATTATTAAGTTAAAATATTAATCAATTTTTAGTGTAACAAGTGGCCTAAAGTTTTACACCAATTAAAACTTTCACATTCCTTAAAAAAGGGGGTAAAAAATACATTTACACAAGGAAAAAATTTGTCACATTAGATTTTTTAAGTTGAGCAACAGTTGAGGGGGAAGGAATCGATACTCTTGGAAGATATCATATGAGTCTAGGGAAGATTGGAGGAATATCCATAGCAAACATTTAGTTTGTGACTCGATCCTAAAGTTGGGTTAATCAAGCCTCTATGTATTTTGTTGACGAATAATGCTAGAGATATAAACTATATTACAAAAAAAATTACAAACTGCTGATGTGCTGAGTGATTATTGATAAATGAAAAAATGATATTAATAGTGGGCCTAGATGAAAACCAATAAGAAGTTGGCCATATTAATATTTTGTAAAAATATTGTAAAATAATTTGTAACTGTAGCATTACTCTTTTGTTGACTATTTGGAGCCTTAGTATGCTCCCGTTGTCGTTAATTTGCCTTATGAGGTATAAATAAAGAAAGAAAAAAAAAATTTTAATCAACACAATTTTATTCTAAAACAAATTACAATAATATTTATTAAAAATTTTTACAAAATACAAACCCACCGTCGAAGATCTTGGACCTTGTGTGGGAATTTGGTGGGGTAGGGAATTGACCATGAATATGAGAATTGAGAAAAAGAGTTTTGAAAAAAAGGGACTTTTCACACTTCAAACATGATAAATTAACGAGAATGGTATAATATTTGATTGACTTCTAATATTTTGCATAAACCTAAACTAAAAGTAACCACATCATAGGTTGCGAAATTGTGCAAAATACAAAAAGTGGTTAATTTTACACATTTTAACCAAAAAAAGTACCTACATCAATGCTTGCAAAATTGTTTATGTATACAAAAATACTACAGTAATCGTGCATATATGTACAGTTACTGTAGCTTTGCATTTAATATTTTAGTATTTTTTCTCTCTCCTTGTCTTTAGTCCCTCTGACTCTCACCTCACTCTCTCTTTTTCTCATTTTTTCTCTCTCCACATCAATTCTCTCAACTCTCTCTTTCTCTCATCTCATAATCTTCCTCTTCCATGGCCTGACCCACAGATCAATGGAGGTTATGCATTGTGGGCTTTGATACACCTAGGGTGTGATGTTGAAGGCGTCGATCAGAGCTTTATAAGCTTCATATGATGTTGACACACCATTGTGGGCTTTGACGCATCAGAGCTTCCATGGCCAAATAGTGGGAGGCATCGATCTTGTTGCACAGTGGCTGGGTTGAATGGATATTTGGATTTCATTGATGGTGGTTGGGTTGAATGGGTATTTGGATTTCATTAGTGGTGGCTGGGTTGAATGGGTGTTTGGGTGGGTTGATGATGGAGGCTAGTTGCTTGATGATGGTGGTTGAGTGGGTTGATGATAGAAGCTGGATGGGTTGTGTTGGGTTTGTGAGAGAGATGATAGTATAAAAAAAAATGAATATTTTATTAAATAAATGTTTAAAATAGATAGATTGATATGGGTGTTTTGTAAAAGTAGGTGTGTAAAATAGAAAAAGTGTGTATATGTGGTTTATTTTTGCAAAATAGGCAGAAATTTTACACTTACTGGTGTAGTTGCTCTAATTACTCCTTTGTGGCTTGTTAGAAAGTCAAATCTCGCATGGGACACTAATCATAGTACTTAATAACATAGTAAACAGAATTTATACCATGTCAAGGGTTTCACACGTCATTGAAGTAGTTTTGATTTAATGAATTCTTGTTTCTATAATAACATTTTAGTATTTCATGTCTATAAGATGTCGTTAAAGATCTTTTTGAAACATTTTAAAGTATAATAATGATTTTGAAACAAAATTCAAAAGTTAAGAACCAAATATCCAATGGAGCCAACAATTTTTAACAAAAATAATCCAAAACCTGACAAATTCCGATCAAGCCAAAAATTTTTGAGTAACAGTTAAAAAAAAGTAAGAGCCAAAACTGATAATTAAGATAACCTATATCTATAGTAAATGGTGAAAATGAACCAGGAATAAATAAATGGTGGGAAACTATATATGCTCTACTGAAGAAATGAATAAATGATGAGTATATCTTTATTGGTTTATTAATATCATAGTTCGATTGATTGAATGTCTTATTTTCTAAACACCTATTTTAGTATTTTTATTGTAGGTTTCAGTTAACTTAACTGATAAACTCTCTGATGGTTGAATAATAGATTTGAGATTCAATCTTCACTTGTACCAAAAATCAATTGGTGTCTTGGTCTGATGATAAATAACTATCATCAAGAGCATGGTTTTCAGACCCGAACTATTCAATGAACCATAAAAGGAAGAAGTTCAAAATTTTTGAGGGCGAATTGGAGTCGAACTATGATGATGTCATAATTAATATTATAATTATTTAAAATATAAATAAATATACAATATTAGTACAAATTAAAAAAAAAAAAAACTAAAAAGTTGAATTAAATATAGAAATGTATTCTTCTCAAATATATGGCCACTTATTAGATTTATTTGTATTTGTGCTCATGTTTAATTATTAAAAAATATATAAAAAATAGTATTTGTGTTGCATGGCCACAACGTGGCACCTATGAAATTTTGAATACATTAATTTAAGAAAAATGATTTGTGCACAATATTTTTACAATATTTTTATAACAAATTCTCAATAGCAGATTGTTATTGTTAGATAAAAAAGTAATTTTAGTGTTAGATTCAAATTTGAACCAATAACAACTAATTCTTTCTGATTTATTATAAAAATATTGTGGACGTATCATCTCTCTTAATTTAAACAAAGAAATTCTGATATTTGTATTGCATGACCAAAACGTGGCACACTAGGAAGGAATCACTGATTTTATTTAAAATCTCTAACCACTAGTAATGCAAAATGTGGCATCCCCAGTAATAATCTCACCTACCCCACCTACAACCCCACTTGACCACTTCTCTTTCTTTCCTTTTGGCCGCTGAACCATATTTGATTATTCATTCTCATTTTTGTTCCCCTTAAATCTCTGTGTCTCTTTGCAGCAGATCGGAAGATGGAGTCTCTTTTTGCTTCAGATTTGAAGATTATGAATCAATGACGCTAAAGTACCCCCAAAACTTATCAGATCCTTGTTCCTTCAACTTTTCTTTTTCTTTAAAAGTGAACGGTTCGAGACTTTTCTAATAAGTTGAAACTCCCTTAAAAGAAAATTATTATTTCCATTATAAAGGAAAGGTACAAGAAATGGAAAGTTTTTTAATCAAAAGTCGTAAAACTTTATGTACAAATTTACCTGCAAGTCAACAAAAGAGAAAAATAATACAAGATCATCACCTACGTAACAGTAATATCAAGTATAAACATTTTCTTCGCTTTTATATACTAGCCCACAATCTGTACAACCAAACAAAGAAAGAGAATACACGCTTATCTTGTTGAATCCTTGGCTTGGCCTTCAACTAGTTAGTAGTTCTAGGATCATAAAGGCCTTTTTGGATATACGTCATTGTAAATTTCTTTAAAAAATTTTCTCTCCTTTTTTTGTGTGCGTTAAAAATATTTAGTATTCTCAAAAATTTTAGGACCATAAATTATTCCATAATTTTTTTGTCACAACTCTAACATGGCAGATTGTGAGTAGTTAACTATCAATTACACATGGACCCACTATTTTTTCTTTACCAATCATACTCTACTATGTCACAGTTATGGGAAGAAATTGTAAAAAATTATGTGATTCTAGACTTTTGCTTAACTGGCTAGATAGGAAATTTTCCCAAAGAGAGTGGTTTATCCAAAATTCGTGAAGCTTTTATTTATTTGTTTTTAATTATGAGAAGAAAAATTCATGAAGCTTGTGTAAGGAAAGGAGTTGGAGTTTTTTGCCCTATGCTTTAATGTGGGGTTACAAACCAAGTGATATCATTATACATGTTAAATATTTAATGGACTAATTAAACCTACCAAAGAATGAGCTAAACATAACACAGATGTATCTTTCTTCGAAAATCTATCCCGTGTAGAGGGAGGAGTACCAGATATATAGTAAGGGGAATTGGTTAAAAGGTTTTGCTATATTTCGATTGGACACACAACAAAGTGTGATGGATGGTTGAACCTTGGGATCTTGTACATGACCTTTTAGCCTCAAAGCTTGGCATCACTAACATCAATGTGTAATTTGATGCAAAAATGGTTTTTCAGCTTTTGAAGAATAATAATCTTAGTAAAAATCCTCTAATGGAACTATTACTGACTGTAGGAGCCTCTTGAATACTTTCCTAAACAAGCGGATTTTTTTTTTTTTTTTTTTTTTGGTGAAAAGCGGGATGATTTATTTAAAAACTAAGTTCATACAGCACTTGTAAACAAGCGGATTGATCATGTCTACTGTAGAGGCAATCAATGAACGGATGTTCTTACTGAACTTGGAGCACTTCAAACATGTATTTTTGTTTTTTGTTTTTTTAATTTTTATAACCCAATGACAATGTTAGAGAATTTTTTGATCATTAATAAGACTGGACTCTTTTTGATAATTCAATAGTTACGATGGGGAAGAGGGATTTGAACACTTGATATCATAAAAATAGTAAGAGGTGGCAACTAGAAAAGTTACAAGACCTTGACAATAATTTTGAGCTATTTTGTCACAAACTTATTTTTCTTTAATTTAATGCATTACCACTATTTACCAAAAATATGAAAACATTAATCCGTCCCTTCTTTTTCATTTTGTTTCCTTTGCAATCTCATTAATATCTTAAATATTCCACCAAATATTACGTATATTGAAGCTATCGTTAACTTCAATTCTCAACCCACTTTCTTCCCAAAGTAAGCACTTAAACAAAGTTAAGTATGCAAACAATTATATGATTTAATTCATGAGTGGTACATAGTAGAGGCTTGGGGACCTCCAAAAAAGAACACCAAAATTTGAGCTCCTCCCTAATACAAAAAGTTAAATTTCTTAAATTCAAACATTCTTTAGGTTGAAATTTTCAAAAAAAACCAAAATTATCTCAAAAATATGAATAAAGATTTAAGTTAAGTATATCATAGGGATAATAAAGATATCCAATTTACATTCAATTATCTTAATATTGTATGAAATTTTCCATACTTTTATTAAAAATATAATGTTAAAAAGTCAAAAAGAGAATTCAATCAAGAAACAAGAAGTATTGTGTTAGTTTAGACCTTTCTTTAAAAGTATGAAGTTTTATCATTTACACTATAAAGTTTAAAAAAAACACACACACACAGTGGGAAAATTAATTATCATTAATGTATTTACTTTTCATTTTTCCAATCAATTTAGTGTTTTAATTGAGTTGGATTTCTATTGGTTTAAATATTTTGGGGCCGCATACCTTTCTCGGCCTTTCAGCTAAGATCAAGTGTAGTATCTGTCAGTTTCTAAAAAAAAAAAAAAATTTTGGGGCCATGTTAGAGGAAGGAAAAATAGCGCATAACCAATATTAAAAAAACTAGGGTAAAATATTATTTTGATTCTTAAACTCTACCAAAAGTTTGTTTTCTATTCCTAATTTTTTTTTTCTTCCTTAAATTTTGTAAAGAAATTTTTAAATAATTTAGAGACAAAATTAAGGATGAAAAAAGAACTTTCTTCAATAGTTTAAGAATGAAAAAAAAAAAAAAAATTTGGTAAAGTTTAAGGATAGAAAATAAAATATTTTCAATAATATAGGAATGGAAAATGAATTTTTCAATAGTTTAAGGTCGAAAAGTGAACATTTTAAAGTTTATAGGTGAAAAAAAAATTTTGAAAATTTTTTTTTGGTAAATATCAAAGACCAAAATAGTATTTTACAAAAAAATTCTAATTATTATTGTGGGGCCCAAACGATTTACGGGCCGGGCCCATCTACCTGGGGAAAATCCGAAGGCCCAAGCCGAGGAGGGCTATGGCCCAAACTCGACCAAATAGCCTATGGACATCGCCGAGGACGGCTCAGTCCTCGGCAGACCCAAAATTCCCCCCCCTGAAAGGAGGGCAGAAACGGTATAGGACCGAAACCAGGACAAAAGATCTAAAATATCCAGGGAAAGCTGCCCTTACTGCCATTCAATGCTCTGAACCTGACAGAGCCGCAGTTTTTGACTTTTACAACCACCCCCAACGACTTTGAATATGGGCTGATGGGACAAGTATCAATTTTGGAAAGATTGACCCTATACGTGGACGAAGGACAATGAACGCAGGCGAATATAAAAGGAAAAAGGAGTAACCTAAAAGAGGGGTTGGGAAAAATGGCCAGAAACCTGAGCCTCCCAGCCCATCTCCAGGAGAAAGACTCCAGGGGTGTAGGAAAACTTAAACTGGTACAAACGCCGTGACAAACCCGCCGCCTATCAACCAAGGCCTAGCCTTCCAAACCCACGCTCTACAAATGATATTGTTAGGGGCCTTTTCACGTGCGAACCCGACACTGTTACGGTCCGCCACGAATCGCGTCCTTACAATTGGCGCCGTCTGTGGGGAAGGCTTGTGTGTTGGTATAGGAAGTGGGTCGATAGAGTTTCTTCGTGATATCTAACCGTCGGTTATAGAGTTCTAGTGTAAAGTTCTGTTAGGGACTACGTCTCTTGACTAGGGGCTGGGTTGAGGAACTAACTCCCTTAAAGCTAAGGTCCCCTGTAAAGAGTAAACTAGGCACCTGGTAACGGTAACCGTATGGATAAACTCTAGGGGCTTGGCCGAGGAGCTAACTCCCCTAAAGCCAAGATCCCACACAAAGAGAAAACTAGGTTTTGGACAGAATCAAGGCATTGCATGGTCCACGGACCCAAGCCTCAGGAGAAACCAACTACCTGGATGTGGAAAACTAGGTTTTGGACAGAACCAAGGCATTGCATGGTCCACGGACCCAAGCCTCAGGAGAAACCAACTACCTAGATGTGGAAAACTAGGTTTTGGACAGAACCAAGGCATTGCATGGTCCACGGACCCAAGCCTCAGGAGAAACCAACTACCTGGATGTGGAAAACTAGGTTTTGGACAGAACCAAGGCATTGCATGGTCCACGGACCCAAGCCTCAGGAGAAACCAACTACCTGGATGTGGAAAACTAGGTTTTGGACAGAACCAAGGCATTGCATGGTCCACGGACCCAAGCCTCAGGGGAAACCAACTACCTGGATGTGGAAAACTAGGTTTTGGACAGAACCAAGGCATTGCATGGTCCACGGACCCAAGCCTCAGGGGAAACCAACTACCTGGATGTGGAAAACTAGGTTTTGGACAGAACCAAGGCATTGCATGGTCCACGGACCCAAGCCTCAGGGGAAACCAACTACCTGGATGTGGAAAACTAGGTTTTGGACAGAACCAAGGCATTGCATGGTCCACGGACCCAAGCCTCAGGGGAAACCAACTACCTGGATGTGGAAAAACTAGGTTTTGGACAGAGCCAAGGCATTGCATGGTCCTCGGACCCAAGCCTCAGGGGAAACCAACTACCTGGACGTAATGAAAACTAGGTTTTGGACAGAGCCAAGGCATTGCATGGTCCTCGGACCCAAGCCTCAGGGGAAACCAACTACCTGGACGTAATGAAAACTAGATTTTGGACAGAACCAAGGCATTGCAACGTCCTCGGACTCAAGCCTGTGGGGAAACCAACTACTTGGATGAGGAACCAACTATTTAAAGAGAAAACTATGGCCCGTAAACCTCGAAATCCCTCCGAAGAGAACTCCGCGTTAGCAGACGGGTTAATACCTTGATTGCGCGGATTCCTCGGTCTACCCTCGGATCCCCAGTATCAAAGGAGTTGATGCGATACGGCGCAACATATTACCCCAAAAGCACAACCAAAGTCCCTCGCTACTTAGCTACCCTTTCAGACGAATTATTTAGAGATTATCGTTCTCGGACATTGGTCTAGCATGCATCGCGTGTTACTCAGCGCTTATCCCGGTTAGTTTCAAGAATTTAATTTATTGAAAGTTACCATTGTTATACTTGATAATATTTGTGAGTTTAAATTAGTAGGAACCTGTGTTAAAGCATTTTTTCTGCCTGGAATATCCTTAAGGGCAAGCTTGCATTTAATATTCATGCATAAAGTAGTTGTTACGAAGAAGAAAGATATGTATGGAGAAATAGACACATATTTTATTAAGACAAAGGAACAGTACAGTGTACAATGAAAAGCTGAAACAAGCTTACACTAAAGCTGACTACATAAGTAAAGGAAAATACAAGCGAGCAGAGAGAAGGCCGTGGGGACAGCTCAGAGGAGAGGTTGGCTACTGCGCCAAGTTATTGTCCAAGGAAACTATTCCTCGACACCTCTGCATGCCCATAACTCAGGCAGCCAAAGAACCTGACCTCAGGCTAACACCATCTACAGAAAAGGTGCTAGGAGCTTGAGGTTGGGAAGCCCCCACAAAAATTTGCCTGCTACAAGGCAGACAGTGCTGATGGTGGAAATTCCTTCTTTGAACATACCGAAAAACTGGCATGACCAGAACCTGCTTCGGATTTTGACTAAAAGAGGGAAGAGGACCCTCTCCCCTATGACGAAATGGAATGCTCCCTTGAACTTGCACCTCCTTGGCCCGTACCTCCCTACTCTGAGTCTCGGGGGGACATGACGCCTTTGTGGCGGAGGGAGCTCCTTCTTCCCAAGCCCTGCCTTAAGCATGATGAACTAAGGGAGGAGTTTGAAGGATTTGTGTGTGGATAGAGCAACTTTCTCTCCTATTTATGCTAAAAGATAAGGTGGTGACATTTAATTCGCGCAGCGTCCCAAGGAACACTGCAGACAAAACGTCTCTGGCTCGACTTCCAACGTCATCTGCAACCCTGAGGTTAAAGGAGTCTCGAGAAGGTGCACCTCGAACACTGGGACGCCAAAAGGTACCGCGTGATCAAAGGTTGTGGAAACACCTCTTGATTTGTGGGCCCAGTAAATTCGCGGCCCAGGCCCGTTCAGCATATGGGCCCAGGGACAGAGCCAAGGCCTTGTATGGTCCTCGGACTCAAGCCTATGGGGAAACCAAGTACGAAAAATTATAAAAATAACAAGTTTTTGGGCAGAACCAAGGCCTTGCATGGTCCTCGGACTCAAGCCTATGGGGAAACCAAGTACGAAAAATTATAAAAATAACAAGTTTTTGGGCAGAACCAAGGCCTTGCATGGTCCTCGGACTCAAGCCTATGGGGAAACCAAGTACGAAAAATTATAAAAATAACAAGTTATTGGACAGAACCAAGGCCTTGTATGGTCCTCGGACTCAAGCCTATGGGAAAATCAAATACTTGGACAAGAAAAGGTTTGAATCTCATAAAGAAGGGTTACTTGGTAAAAATGTAAGGTCACTTCATCCACAGCTTACACGCCATAAAATGTTAAGGCCAATAAAGGCGTAAGGAAGGGGGTGGAACGCCCCAGCGCTTAGTCATATAAGAGGGCCGCCCATTTGGTGGGTGATATATCTTCAAATAGTTATTCCTTACATGACATCAAGCCTTCGTTTTTCACCTCGGCTGACATCGGGTAAGTATTACTCTTCATTGATCGGCCTTATTAGGCCAAGCATTTCTATTAAAGTTATGGCGACGTCCTTTTTTTTTTTTTTTTTATCAAGTCTTTTGGTCTTAGTTGTCATTAATTTAGATGCTATATTATCGTGCCGAGCAGCATTTGTAGATCTAAAAAAGGGGCATAGAGACAAAACATGCGAAATAAAGTAACAACGATTTTTATTAATACGGAAAATTATTACAATGTACAAAAAGGGGCTCAAACGAGCCTATACAAAATGTGAACTGCCTAAGCAACCATTACATCTGTAGTACAGAAAAGTAAACTGTCAAGCGTCTTTTAAACTCGTCTTCAAGGTTTCTCCAATCTCCGCCTCATTGCTGCTCATACTAAGAGAGGGACTCACTTTAAAAAAGAGAATGAATGAAGAAGAAGGAAATAGTAAGGAAGAAATCAATGACGAAGATGGAGGGGATGAATAAAGAAGATGGAGGACATGAGTAAAGAAGGAGGAGAAGAAGAGAGAGAGATGAAGAGACAAAGAGAGGAACAAAAGATAGAAAAGAAACAGCACCAGGGCGGAACTGGTGCTGGGAAGACAATAAGAAGAGGGAGGGGGAGGGCACCAAGGAGCAAAAGAGGGAGAAGCAGAAGCACTTAGCCCCTGCCTCCGCCCTGACTCCTAACACGCCGGTGCCATATTAGGTACGCTCGTGAGGAGCCGGATGGTAACGATCTTGGGTGTTCTCGACTCAGTCACGTCGAAAGTTTGACGTGACGAGTCCCTGCTTCGGATTTTGACTGAAAGAAGGATGAGGTTGATCTTGAGTCTTCGCCATCCTTGTCCCGATCGGGCCATGATAAGCTTTATCGGAACGTGGCGTTTTTGGGGGGGGTGGGGCTTTTGCATCCCTTGTTGTTATGGTTAAGTATTTTACGATTAAGTGTATAAACCAGTGAGTAAACTGAATCCTAAGGGAGGCTAAGTATTCCAGAGTCGCAGGGGGATGAAAAAGGATTTTTGGTAAAAACAATAACCTCTTCCTGTCCTACTTATACAGAGGGCGGAGCGGGGGGCATTTAATAGGTTCAGATCTCCGAAGGAATCAGCGAACCCAAACACGCCGGTTCCACTTCTCCACCCCATCAAAATAAACCGTCGAATTAAAGTAATCTCGTGAATAGTGATTATTAAAAGCACGTTTTGGGATACCCAAGCGGTAAGAGCGCATCAAGCGCGAAATCAAAAGGCTACCTCATAGACCGGCGCGTTTCTTGGACAGATGAGAAGCCGCCAGCATCATTAAAAGGCCAAATTGATTGGGCCGTAGGAAGAGGTTTGGCATCACCAAAACCCCCCTTTCCAATCAAGAGGTTGGACAGCCGGGTTTTGAGGGGCTATTGTGGGGCCCAAACGATTTACGGGCCGGGCCCATCTACCTGGGGAAAATCCGAAGGCCCAAGCCGAGGAGGGCTATGGCCCAAACTCGACCAAATAGCCTATGGACATCGCCGAGGACGGCTCAGTCTTCGGCAGACCCAAAATTCCCCCCCTGAAAGGAGGGCAGAAACGGTATAGGACCGAAACCAGGACAAAAGATCTAAAATATCCAGGGAAAGCTGCCCTTACTGCCATTCAATGCTCTGAACCTGACAGAGCCGCAGTTTTTGACTTTTACAACCACCCCCAACGACTTTGAATATGGGCTGATGGGACAAGTATCAATTTTGGAAAGATTGACCCTATACGTGGACGAAGGACAATGAACGCAGGCGAATATAAAAGGAAAAAGGAGTAACCTAAAAGAGGGGTTGGGAAAAATGGCCAGAAACCTGAGCCTCCCAGCCCACCTCCAGGAGAAAGACTCCAGGGGTGTAGGAAAACTTAAACTGGTACAAACGCCGTGACAAACCCGCCGCCTATCAACCAAGGCCTAGCCTTCCAAACCCACGCTCTACAAATGATATTGTTAGGGGCCTTTTCACGTGCGAACCCGACACTGTTACGGTCCGCCATGAATCGCGTCCTTACAATTATCATAAAATTTTAGGCTTTTATAATAGGGATGAAACTTTTTTATAAAGGGCATGAGATGAGACTTTTTTGTAATGGGGTTCGGGTTTAGGCCAAGCCCTTGGGTCAGCCCTATATTGGACTAATACTAATTGCAATCGGTAATTAAAACAGTTTTTCCTATATTTAGTGACCGTGGTGACATTTGGTGGCTTGACAGGGTGTCGATGCGGTATCTGACCTGGATTAAAGTTAATTTATTTTTTTAAACTATCAACATATGGCACACAATGATTGGAACACAAGGATTTAAATTTTCAGTGAGGCAAATTACCCTCACACGACCCACACAACCCCAGGTCCCCAACGCCATAGTTGTAATGTTATCTTGCTCAAAAGCATCAACAGATTTATGCTCAAAAACAATATTATCTTCATCAATTTCATCATCCAAAATAGAATAAGTCTTCTGCTTTCTCGCCAACATTGCAGCTTCCCTCTCTTGTTTCTGATAAAGGTTTACTACACCACTACCAATTCAGGGTACTCTAGTGAAGATTTGTTGAGCAAACCCAATAAGGCAATTCTTTTTCTTATTCGAAAGTCTTCTCATCTGTGTATAGCAAGAATGCTCAAACTCTTTGTGTTGCTTTAGTACCTGTTAGCTTCAACAGCGGAGGGAGTCTGCCTTTGAATTCTTCATTGCCGGTTGGGGTCACCGATTGAGGCCAGTGGGACTATGGCGTTGGGGTACCTGGGTTCCTCATTTCATATTTGGCGATTTTGAGATTGGTTGTTTGGATCAAGTTGTGGGTGTGAGGGTAATTTTGTCTCACTAAAAAATTTTGATCCACATGTGCCAATTATTGTGTGCCATGTGTTTATAATTTAAAAAACAAATTAATTTAGTCCAAGTTAGATACCATATCAGCACTTTAATAAGCCACATGATATAAACTAGCGGATATAGACATAGGGACAAAAAATATTACGTTTTGTAAAGTTTATGGATGAAAAATAAACTTTTGAAAGGTTAGGGACGAAAGAGTTTTTTTGAAAGTTTAGGGACAAAAATGATATTTTATCCTATATTCTTTTTTGAACATATTCATAAAAACTAAACAATTTTTATATACTAATTAAAAATTTAGGAAGATCATCTAATGATATTCATGAAAATGAAAAAAAGAAACAGAGAAGAATATATAAAAATGATGAATTCTCTTTCTATCTACTAACTATATAAAGAGAGCCAATGGCTCTAGCTACAAGATTCTTGGTTTATTTAACACTTTTTTTTTTTTTTTTGGTAACAAGCCAAAAAGGGTTTAGGTGAGAAAAAAAAATTTTAATATTAAAAAAATGTTATATCTACAACATTTTCATAATAAATTTTAAATAGCAAGTTATTATTGAGTATTATTGGTATGGAAAAAGTAATTTTAGTGGCGAGTTCAAATTAGAATCATTAATAACTTATTGCTGAAGATTTGTTATAAAAGTATTGTAGAAATATTGTAAATGTAACAATTAGTATTTAATATTATTACCTAAAAACCTTAAAATAAGGAGAATTGGTGAGCTCTCTTCTTCTTCTTTTTTCCCTTCAAGTACACCAATTTAGTTTGAGCTTGTTTTTTTTTTTTTTTTTTTTTTTTTTTTAATGATTTTTATATGTTTACTTTGTACTTTTGCAATGTAAGTTTACACCGTAAAATGTAGACACACAAAAAGTGACAAATATTATACATATTTGTAAAAAAAAAGGGTAAATATTGTACAAAATTTTCAAATGAGTTCAACATTTGCCAATTTTGGGTGTCTACAATAAAAATATACATTATAAGTACAATGTAAACATAAAGATATTGTAAAAATGTTGTGACACATGTCAATTCCTTTTGGGTCAAACTTAAATAAAATTAAAAAAAAAAAAAATCAAACTAAGATATAGCACAACTAAAAATAAATGTATTGCATTGTGAAAATGTCATGACATTTTGTTATTATCACAATATTTTCACAACTATTGAAGTGTAAGTTCCTTAAATTTAAAATAAAATAATAAATTATTAGATTGAGATCCACCATAGTTGGAAATAAAGTTATTGTGAAAATATTGTGATATTTTGTTGTTTTCCTAGACCTTTTTTTTTTTTTTTTTTTTTTGGTTTAATCAAATTTGTTAAGCCAAAATTCACTTTTTCATGCATAATTTTCTTGGGTTGATTTTTTTTTTTACACACTGTTTAAAATTTAAAGTAAAATAAAAAAAAGACAGTTTTACACCAAAATTAAAAAAAAAAAAAAAAAAAAATTGGGCCCTTTAAGTTTGAGGTAATTTTATTGCTCCCTAAACTTTAAAACCAAGGAAATACTCCTAACGGTTACTCTCTTAGTTGAACCATTTTGAAATCTTACGATTCTTAAAATATCCTATTGTAGAATGTCTAAATTAAATACCCTTGCTAAATTTTAATATCCAATAAATTTTTCTGTGTATTTTGAGTTTTATGTGGTAGTCATGCTTGAATAGTTGAAATGGTGATATATGGTGTTCTATTTGTTACCTAAAGAACTTTGACTTTCCTAGGTTAAATATTCTAGACTTAAAATTTTATCTAATTGAAACTTCAATGACACATGCCTTTTGTTATCCTCTTCTTCTTCTTCTTTTTATTTTTTATTTTATTTATTTATTTATTTTCTTACTTAAAAGGGTGTTCATTAAAAACTAAGTAAGCTAAATGTTATGGCTAGACTCATAAAATGTAAGATAATAAAAAAAGAAGTATGAATAATAAAATATTTATTGTGGATAATTGTAAGTATTTGATGAAGACCTTCAATTGTAGTATATGACATCATTCATTGCGAAAATTCATATATTGTGACAATGTCTTAGCAAAACTCAATTGTTTATTATCTAAAAAATATGATATTCATTATCACTTTTAGAAGTTTTTAGTGAATGGATACTATCTTTAGCAAATAGGTTCTAAGAAATTATCATTGCAAATAAATACTCATATATCAAAATAGTTACTCTAAGTTGAATACATGGTTTCATTTTTCTACAAATAGAAGTTTTATCTTAAATTTCTTACTCAAACAGGCAGCACATGCCACCCAAACTAGTAAGAGCATCCACGGCAATGGAACTAAAAATTTAGCTGTTAGGCACCTACAAAAGTTACTTTATTTATTTTACCTCTTCACATCCAACATCAATGAATTCTATATTTTTAGCTATTTGATTAAAATAATACAAATAATTCATTAGAATAATAATAAAAACATCCACAGCAAACTTTAGTAACCAACCACAACCACTTCCACCATCAACCACAACCACACCCACAACCACCACCACCACCACCACCACAACCAGTCCACAACAAGAAAAAACCAATAAAAAAAAAAAAAAAAAAGAAGCAACCAAGCAGCCCCAAATTCCCAATCTTTTTCCTCAACCCAAACCAAACAAAATCACCAATCACAAAGAAAATAAAAAATCACCAATCACGCTTGCGTGGGTCGAATATATGAACAGAGCTGGGCTTCGTCAAGAATAATGGATGAACAGAGCTGGGCTTTGGTGAGGAGGATGGTGTTGGCATGGGTTGGATATATGATAGCATGGGTCGGCTTGGGACTTGGGGCTTGGATCGGCGGAAAGGGTGGGTTGGAGTTGGGCAAGCGAGCTGGATCTGCGACGACGTATGTCGGTAGCATGGGTCAGGGGAGTGGGTTGGTGAGAGTTGGGTATGGGTGGCCTGGCGGCGATGAGAGAGAGAGAGAGAGAGAGAGAGAGAGAGAGAGAGAGAGAGAGAGAGAGAGAGAGGTGAGAGTTGTGAGAGGTCTAAAAGTTGAGAGAGAGAGAGAGAGTTGAGAATTCTAAGAGTTGAGAGAGAGGTCTGAAACAAATGTAGAAGAAAACGTTTGTAAAAAAAAAAAACCGAAAAAATAATATTTTAATCAGAGGTAGAATAAAAAATTATTATTTTTTAGCTTTTAGCTACAGTGCACAACCATATACAGCTGTGCACTGTAGCAAGGTTGGTAAAATATTTACCTATAGCACCACTATTGTAGTGCCTTTTTTGTATATAGTGGTGCTAAAATAGCTTTTTAGCACCACTGTTGTGGATGCTCTAAGAAGAAACAAGACCAAGCTACGTGTATCAAGGAAAATTTTATTTAAAAAATTCATAACCCATGCTTACAAATGTGAGAGGGAGGTGCATACACAGGTCGTTCACTATTAAAATTAAATAAAAAATTATTCCTTCAATTAAAAAGTGACATATAAAAATAAAAGAAATAAACTTTAAAAGGCCATTTTTATTAAAAACATATATATACACATAAGGGTGAAAATAAACTAATCAAAATGACATCAATTCATGGGAGTCAAGAAATAAATTTCAAGACGTGGATATGCTTGTGTTCATGAAGTCATGAACCTTACAAACACCGGACAATAAAGAAAAAAAGAAGTAATTAACCTTAATTACAAGGCTTATTTCCTAACTAGAGCAGATATACATACATCTGGCGTCTCAGACAAATAGTTGCTCATATCATCTGACTCCATGCCCAATCCTTTGTCCTTATCAACTTCGGGATAAACTTTCTGTCCAACTCAATAAAAAAAAAAAAAAAATGATAAAAGGTAATATAGTTTTACTACATAAAATTTACAAACTGATATAGTAATTAATGAATATTTTTTGGTGGGTTTCAACTATGCCTCTCTATAATTGGCGATGCATTAATTTGTAAGTTTAATATAATAAAATTTGTATTATTTAGTAAAAAAAACATTGTGCATTTGTGGCGTGATAGTCACTTCATATAAGTACAAGTGTTTGTGAACTAGAAGATAAATGCCGAAATTTAAGTTAAAAAGAGAGAGTTTCACATACATAATATTAGTAATACATGTAAGTGTATCATAAAACTTTGGGCCACGATAAAGGAAAATTGCTAACATTGTAAAAAGATAAAATCAAAACTAATTCCTTTAATGGTGTATCGTTAAGATAAAATTTTATAATACAATAAAGTTGTTTTTTTATAAGAAATCAAGCTAGTAACCTTATGTGTGTGGGTGTGTGTGTATATATATTGGTTTATTAATATCATAGTTCATCCAAACAAAAAATTCATGACTCAACTGTTGGAGAGACTGATGATTGAATGTCGTATTTTCTAAAAGTTCATTTTAGTATTTTCACTCTAAGGGTCTGTTTGGGATCTACTTATTTTGTTGAAACTGAAAATTTTTTGCTGAAAGTACAGTAGATAAAGGTAAATGTTAGTTGAAATAGTGCAGTGGCACCCATGAATAATACCAAAAAGTGTAGTGAAACCTATGAATAGTAGTAAAAATAAGCTGAATAGTAAAATAAATTGGCAAAAAATAAGTTAGCTAAACAGACATTGGTCCGTTTGAATACAGCTGAAAATTGAAAACTGAAAACTGAAAATACTGTAGCAAAATAATTTTTAAATGTGTCAATAGTACCGTAGCACCCATTTTTAATAAAAAAGTTGTTGAAAAGTGAAGTTTGTGAATCGTGTGAACAGTGCACATGACCCACTGATGTGCACTGTTCATGGGAAAAGTTAACAATCACGGCTTAAAAAAAAAAAAAAAAAAATGCAAACACAGAACGCTCTGCGTTTCAGCTATCCAAACCGCACCAAAAGGGAAAGGAACAAGAAATGGAAAGCTTTTTAATATATATTTTTTTCGTAGCACTAGGAAATTATATCTTTACCTACAACTATACAAGTCAACGAAGAGAAAAGTATTGAAAGATCACTTACGCGTATCTGTAATATAAAGTATATACATTTTCCTCTCTTTTTTAATTCATGGCCTTTACTGTATTGGGATGGCACAAATTGTGGCAAAAATGGCCCATTACCATCAATTTTGGAAATAATTTGCTCAGAAACACTGTTTCCGAACTATATAGCAATGTACCACTTTTTCGGGTACTCGAGCTTGGTGAGCTCGAGTACCATCTTTTCATTGGTCAAACATCTTCTCAGAAAAAAAAAACGCCGCTATAGGGCCCGAAAACGTCACTATAGGGCTTAAAAACACCACTATAGGGCCCCTTGAACCTGTTATGGGACTTATAAAAAAAAATTTTTCAGGAAAACGCCGCTATATGGCCCAAAAACGTCACTATAGGGCTTAAAAACGCCACTATAGGGCCCCTTGAACCTGTTATGGGACTTATAAAAAAAAATTTTGTAGAAAAACGTCGCTATAGGGCCCGAAAACGTCACTATAGGGCCCCTTAACCTGGTATGGGGGCTTAAAAACGCCGCTATAGGGCCCGAAAACGTCACTATAGGGCTTAAAAACGCCACTATAGGGCTCCTTGAATATGGGGCGATAGTGGATTAAAAAAACATGGTACTCGAGCTCACCAAGCTCGAGTACCAGAAAAAGTGGTACATTGCTATATAGTTCGGAAACAGTGTTTCTGAGCAAATTATTTCCAAAATTGATGGTAATGGGCCATTTTTGCCCACAAATTGTTTTGACAACAGTTATTTCCAGGAAATTGGCAACCCTTAGAAGGTGCTTTTTTCCCATAGGACTTCGGCAATTTTGACAACACCGCAACAGCCACCAGGTTTATTTTATAAAAGGGAGTGATTGATCCAAATATTCACGTGGTATAAGGAAAGGAGTACAGAGTTTTTTGCTCCAGGCTTCAATGATTGGTACAAAGTACCATCATTATACCCGTTAAATAACATAAACCATTTAACATAAACCTACCAAAAGACAAACTTTTTTATATGTATAATTTTTTTAACAAATAAAGGTGTTTAGACTTTTTCAAGTATTTGACTATTCTTTAGAGTATATGCAGTGTCTCTATTTCATACACATTAAGTTATTACATGAATGAATCTCTTGAAGATGGCATCAAAATGCTGGCAAAAGGTTTAAAATATTTTGCATGATATGTAATAGATATATGAGCATACAAAAGAATATATATTAATATGTACATGTAGTCACGGTTTGATGAGAAAGAACAATCATCGTTAATAAATGTTATAGTTTTCACCAGGGATGAAGCCAGAACTTTAAGTTAGGGGGGACGGTTTTACTGTTGGCTGTGTGCAGTGATTTCAACCTCTAATTCTGCTACTTAGTTGTTGAGATTTTTTTTTTTTTTTTTTGGGTAGTTAAGAACAAAATTATTTTTGTTTATAATTTTTTTAAAGGGTAGGGTTATTTATTTTGGATAAAATTAGTTAATTAAGCTTAATTTTGTTTTTAGTTTTACTAGTAATTTTTGTTGTTGAGCTAATTTTTTTTTTGGCTTGAATATTTTGTTTTAGATTTTACATCTATAAATTTTTTTATGGTCATTAAAATGGGGAAAATACTAGAATTGCAAGTTTTTTATTTTTTTATAAATTACTTATTAATAAGTGGTTACTAGCAAGTAAAATAATGATGTAAATGATGTGCCCATATGCAAACCAATAAAAATTTGATACCAAAAAGGTTTGTAAAAATGTTATAAAAAAGTTTGTAAGTATAGCATTACTCTTAAAAGAACCAATGATATTATTAAAGGGAAATAAAATGTAATTTTATAGAATAAAATTGCTAAAATTAATACACATATATATATATAATAATAATAATAATATTTTAAAAAAAATTAGGAGGGGCCATTGCCCCTTGGTCCAAGGGTAGTTTCGCCCCTGGTTTTCACATTCACTTGTAAACTGCTTAGTCAACGAAATGATATAAATAATAAGGATCAATTATATTGTTAATATATAATTGTGACATGTGGTAATTTCAAATATTAACCTATCTCGGACGCAAGTCCATCAACTCAAAGGGTTTCAAGAAAGTTGAATTAATTAATTCAATGCAACTTTCTTACCTGGCAACTCAGGGCAGAAAAGCAACGAGTTCTTAAAGAGTTCTTTCGCTCACGCTCAATACATTACCTGGCAACTCAGGTCGGAAAAGCAACGAGTTCGAGCTCTTAACTCAGGTCACAAAAGCAACGAGTTCGTAAAGAATGTCACAATCAAGAAGAATGTCACAAAGCGACGAGTTCTTAACTCAGGTCAGAAAAGCAACGAGTTCGTAAAGAATGTCACAAAGCGACGAGGAGTTCTTAAAGAATGTCACAAAGCCACGAGTTCTTAAAGAATGTCACAATCAAGAAAATTTAATTAATTAAACAAACGCAATACTTTTTTCTTTCTCACGGGGATACCCAATCTCTCCTTTCTATAAGAATCGTTTCTATAAGAAAGAATGTCACTAGGATACCCAATATCTCCTTTCTATAAGAGAGTCAATTGAACGAGACCCCAGTGTCTTCAAATTCTATGGTTCAACTTCCTTCCATCCAATCGTCCTCTACCTCTACTCCCCCAAACCGGTGAGAATATATGTAGCAGATTATTTTTTTTATTAACAAAAACATTTCTAATTATATAGCAGAGTATTTCATACAATTAAATTTCTTTTGTTACTGCAGGGATCAAATGTCGTTTCTTTCAGACGTTAAACTCGCTGTTCAAATGCTTGGCCTGGTCATATTCATCATCACACTCATTCTCACACTTCGCAGGTTGTTAACTAACAACACTGCTACTAATGCCCAAATTCTTCCTGGCGGTAACCTTGCTGGCAGTGATGGCGTTACCAACAGCAGCAGCCAAGACAATATCCAAATGATCGCTGTGAACGTCAACCCTGTCTGACCCTCCAAGACAATACCTACGGCTACTATGTAGGTTTTAAATAACTTGTAGCTTCCAATATAAATAAGTTGAAACAGAGTGTGCATTGCTCTGTTTTCGTTGCTTTGATAATTTGATTGAATTACGTGGTGTATATTAGTATATACACTTTTTGTTTTTGACTGTACTATTTTAACTATCTTTTACCTTTATCTATAATACTTTCAGCAAAAAAAATTTAATTTCAACTAAATAAACTGTTCCCAAACGGACTCTTAATGTAACAAGTGGCCTAAAGTTTAAAACCAATTAATACTTTCGCATTCCTTTAAAAAGGGGTAAAATATACATTTACATTAGCTCAAATGCTGAAAAACTGTCAAATCAGATTTTATAAATTGAGCAACATGTGAGCCCGAAGGAATCAATACTCTTGGAAGATATCATAGAAGTCAATGGAAGACTGGAAGAATATCCATACCAACATTTAGTTTGCCACTCGATCCTAAAGTTGGGTTAATCAGGCCTCTTAAGTATTTTGTTGACTATTTGGAGCTTTAATATGCTCCTTTTATCCCTAATTTTCCTTAAGTGGAATAAAAAAGAAAAAAAAAAGATTTAAGCAACACAATTTTATTCTAAAACAAATAACAATAGTAGTTATTAAAAAAAATTTACAACATACAAACCCACCGTAGAAGATCCTGGACCTTGTGTGGGAATTTGGTGGGATAGGGAATTGGCCATGGATTTGAGAATTGAGAAAAGAGTTTTGAAAAAGGGTCTTTTCACACTTCAAACATGATAAGTTAATGAGAAATGTATAATCTTCGACTGACTTAAAATATTCTGCACAAACCTAAACTAATTACTCCTTTATGTACGTGTGTGTAGTATTGTCCCAAAAAAAAAAAAAAAAAAAAAAAAAAAACTCCTTTGTTACTTGTTAGAAAATCAAATGTCACATGGGATACTAATAATAATAGTAGATGATTAATCATAGTACTTTTTTTTTAAAGAGAAACAATCATAGTACTTAATTAATAACATAGTAAACAGAATTTATACCTTTTTAAATTCCCCCAATTTGAGGGATTTTGGAAGAAATGGGATTCGATTTTAATAAAATTTAATTTTTTTTCATTTTTTTTCTTTAATTTTTTTTAAGTATAGGATTTAATAAATAATTTCATACTTACTTTTTTCTTATATATTATCCTCTCATCTCATTTCCACTTTACAACCAAACAAAGATAAGACTTTGGCATATGAATAAAGTTTTCATCAAAAAAGGAAGTAACCATATGGAAGGTAAGGAAAAGAATCGTAATTTTTCCTCAATTTTGTTTGGATTATTAGAATAATATGAGTGGCGGAGTCACGGTGTAAAACTTTTATACATACATACATACATACATATATTTTATTTGGTTTTTAAAAATGCCACCTCAACTCCGCGTAAGTTTCTAAATTAAAAAAAAAAAAAAAATTTATCAGTTTTAATCAAATAAAAAAGAGAAAAAACAAAATTAAAAACAAAATCAATTAAGATTTGTGTTCATCTTGATCATGAACACATAAGAACAACACAAAATATTCAAACACAAGAACAAAAGAATAGAAACCCACAATATTCCAAAATTTGTACCCAAATTCTTCCACAAAAATCAATTATATATTCAACCAAAATTATTATCCAAAACCATCTCTTTCCCAAATACCCATCAAAATTCTCAATATAGCAGAATGGAGGAGAGGTAGAGATGTGGCTTCACCGTGGGGACTGACTTGGGCTTCACAACACCCCCAAACCCACTACCTGAGGCTTCACAACACCCACTACCTGAGGTTTCACTGTTAGAAACAATCTGGGCTTCGCTGTGAGGACCAATCTGGGCTTTGCACCTGAGGCTTTGCCATGGGGACCATCACAACAACATAGCCAGCATAACCACCGATCCTTCGCAACCACCACCATCACCGGTCTGGGGTTTCACAGCAGCACAACACACCCACAAATCCATAACCCACAAATCCAAACCAACCCACCACCCCAAACCGATCCTTCGCCTCCACTGATCCATAAAACTCCATGGTCGAGCTTGAGAACTTAATCCACAAAACCCCATTTCAAAGCATTCAATCGACTGGGAGAGTTTATAAAAAAAAAAGAATCTGTTGGGGGAGAAATATCAAAGAGAGGGAGAATGTGAATCGGCAGAGAGAGAGAGAGAGAAGAGAGTGAGAAGAATGAAAATAACTTTTTTAATTTAATAATTTTATTTTATTAGCTTTGACATTTTAATAATTTAATACTAACTTTTAACAATTCAGATATTTGTTTTTAATTTTTTTTAATATTTTAATTAGATTAATGTTTATTTTTAATTTGTTCTAACCTGGCTTTTTTATTAATTTAAATGCTGACATGGATGCTGACGTTGTATTTTTATTATTAAATTATTAGCCACGTCAGCATCTAACATGCCACTTATGCACTCTATCAGCCATGTAGGATTTTTCTATTAGTTGGGTGACGGATAGGACTTAAATGTCATGCGTTAATTGGTTTAGGGACTAAAAGTGGTAAAATGAAAATGTAGGGACTAAAATGGAAAAAAGCCAAAATGTTGGGACTAAAAGTGCATTTATACCAAAATTTTTCAATGTTTGGAGAATGAATAGTGTTGCCTACCATTCTATTACAATGTAGCCATAATTGCACCTAAATCATCAACACCAAAACCTCTTCTGCATTCAACAACACTCAAGTCTTGAAACCCGGATTTTGTCATCCAACAACACCCAAATCTCAAATCCATATTTTATCATCCAACAACACCCAAATCAAACACTCTAAATTTTGCTTGTATTATCCAGCATTAAACTCAAATAACCCACTAATGTTACCCACTATTAGACCCATCAGTGTTTGGGTTTTGTACTGGGTTTTGTGGTGGCTTTGATCAGGCAATGGTGACTTCAATCAGATGGTGGCTGGACAAGAAGAGGGGAGAGACGTTGAGAGTGAGGCAGGGAGAAACAGTGAAGAAGAAGAAGAAGAAGAAGAAAAGAAGGGGAGAATTGTCCATTTAAAAGAAGAGAGAGAGAATAAAAAATTATGAGAATGAATATTTTATTTATTTAAAATGTATAAAGAAGCTACTGTGCTCTCCACACCAAGAAAGCAACTTAGCAACTCGGGGGGGGGGGGGTGAAGAGGAAAATTTTGCATTTTAGAAAGATTGTTGGAGTTGATTTTTTGGGTTTTCTCTCCACACACACACACAAATAAATAAATAAAAAGAGAGAGAGAGAGAGAGAGAACAAGTGGCCTAAGTAGCCCCATAGAAAGAAATTTACAAAGATTATATACTTTTTATTTATTAATTAATTGTTTCTTTGATCATAATTGTTTTTTTTATGCGGACAATGATTATATATTATGCTTTGATTTATATATAAAAAAATAGAATTATTAATATATTTTTTTAGATGTGTTTTTTTTGCACTTGAGTAAACTAGACGATTTTTATATATACTAAATTACTAATTAGAGTTTAGAAAGATCATAAAATAAAAAATAAAAATAAGAGTAAAAAGAGAAGAAGAATATGAAAATGATGAGTACACCTTTATTGGTTTATTAATATCATAGTTTAACTTATTGAAAAGTCAATAAACTGGAGAAATGTTCCCTCTATGGTAGAAATAGAGAATAAGCCTAGTTTGTAGCGTGGTCCCCTAGACATTGGAGTCAATGTTTGTGCACAAACTGACAACAATAGAATGGGACCTTGGAGCTAGTTCCACGGGAGCATCAGACCCACCTTCCTTCTTTGAAAAAGCCTATACTAAACGTTTTCTAATGACATTAAGACACGTGCCTAAAGTACAAGAAGTGTAAAACCCTCAACAGTATGTAATAGATATATGACTATAAAAAAGTGTGTGTATGTATTTATATATTCATACCTAATCTTTGTTTAACAATATAGAAAAAAATACTCTGAACATGATTTTGAATTTCTACTTTGTGTGCATATAAAATTATATATTTATAAGTAAGCTATCTAGTTAGTTTAAAGATAAAGTTTCACATATGACAAAGTAAGAGTGAATGGTTAATATATAGTTATTATACTAGAATGGTTTTGTAAATTATGTGGCTTTACCTGATCATTTGCTATATGTGACTAGAGTGATGCTGGGTTTTATTGTTCCAGTTTAGTCCTAATGAAGCTTGATTTCTTGTCAAAAAAAAAAAAAAAACAAAACAAAACAAAAATGAGAGTCTTGAAAATAAGGTTTAAAAAAAGAAAAAGAAAAATTTAGTTAGAAACACTAGATATATTTTCCCATGACTTGAACTAAACTAAAACAATATAGACAGGTTATAGATAGTTCAACTTATAAGTTATATTATCGCTAAATAAGAGATTAGAAGTTCGAGTTCCGCCTATGCTAAAAACTGATTAGTGTCTGAGTCTGATTATAAGAACAATCAAAATGGAATTATGTTGAAATCCAGTTTTAAAAAATCTGCCTTAAAACAACATTGAAACAATGGGGTCCTGAGGCTAAGAGTATGAAATGCGAAATACGGAAGTCAACAAAAGGAGGGAACCCATGGCCAAAATTCAATCTATTAGAACATTCAAAAGTCAGTAGATTATTTTTTTTATAAAGAAAAAAATGGTTAGAGCGGGATAGGGTGTGGCAATTTTTTGTTAAGAAAACTCTGTATACTGTAGTTTTTTTTTTTTGGATTAAGAAAAAAATGGTAAGAGGGGGGCGACCATTTTTGGTTAAGAAAACTCTGTAGAACATAACAAGTAGAAATTCAGTTTCAAGTGGGATGTCTCTAGCTAAATAGAGCATTAAAGACATCTTCCCTCCCTCCATATAAAGCATACAAACACACCACACAACTATGTTCTTTTGGTCATGTTTGCCTTGTTGATTTGGCAATCGGCATCTACACTTGTCTTCATGTGGTACAATACAATACAAGTTCAAAAGAGTTGGGAGTAGCGGATATAATATGTGTGGCCTATAAAAGTATAAATATAGCATCCAATCCAACATATTGGGTTTAACAAAAAGCAAGACCAAATAAGTAGCCCAAAACTTTACCATGTCTCACAATTCTTTTAATCGGACTAGAATATTTATTTTTGGTTTGGATCACCCAGAGCATATTGGTTTGTTTTGTACCATTTTTATGATAAGGAATGTGGGCCTCTTTTTTTCTTTTTCTTTTTTAGGAGAATCCACTTCCATTATTTCGAATGTCTTTAGAGACTAACATTTAAAAGGAACAAATAAACAACCACTTTTATTTTTGGTATATTTTCAAAATTATTTCAAAAAGCTACTTATTGACATTGTGATAGATGAAAAATGTTGATATGGTAAACATAATTTATACCATGTCATGGACTTCACGTCATTGAAATAGTCTTGATTTTATAATTCCATTTTTTACATTTAAATTTTATGGCCACTAGATGTTCAAATAAAAAATTGAACCAAAAATTTTTAACAAAAATTAACCAAAAGTTGTCAAATTCCAATCGAGTAATTGCCATATATTTTTTCTTTGGAGTAATAGTTAGAAAAAGGAATTTCTATTGATCACTGAAATAACATCCACAATAAAATACTTTTTTTTTTTTTTTACGTTTTTTAGTGTCATTCAAAAATAGACAACCAAAAAGAAATTGATGGTGGGAAGCTATGGCCGACTTAGAAATGATGGTCTATTCTCCTTCATACAACCTACTTATTCTAGAAGTAAACTCCTCGCTATCGAGGCAGAAACGCTAGTAAGTTCGAGGCTTGCATTATACCCAAAGGGAAACTTGTAGCTAAAAGCCATATCAAAGAAATTCAGATGCAACATTTCTATTGTCAATGACTCAATATCATTGATTTACTAAACCAAATGGAATAATTAGAGAGGAGATAAGGATGAAAATTTAATTCCTTTATTCGTAATTTTTTAAAGGAGAGTGGGAATACTTTTAGGGGGATTTGAAGGGAGTTAACCCCTCCAAAACCAACTTTTTATTTATTTATTTATAATTTCCCTAATTAGGGATTTTAGAAGAAAATGGTTTATTTTAATAAAATTTAATGTATTTTCCACTTTCTCATTAATATATTTAAGTATAGGATTTAATTAAAAAAAATTCACATTTGCTATTTTCTTATTAATTATCATCTCCCCTCATTTTCACTTTAGAACCAAATAAAAAATAGGGTCTTTAAGGGGCATCTAAACAAAGGAGATGTATATTTACACTAATATCTATTTCTCTCATGTCCTATCCCTCCATCCCTCCCCTCTCATCCCCTCTCCCTCCAAGCTTTCAAATTTAGTCTCTTACTTTTTCTTTTTTTTTTTTTTTTTTTTTTTTTTTAATCGAGAAAGGAATCATATATATGAAAGGTAGGGAAAAGAAACCTAATTATTTACGGACCCAAAATTTTGATTTTATTTCTTTATTTTATATACAAAATTTTGATTTTAATATTTGGGCATCAAAAATTTGAGCCCAAAAAAAATGGAGTTAATCCAATGAAAAAAAATGGTAGATGAATATTTATATATTCTTTTGTAGATATTAGTTTTTGCACATGTTCAGAATAAACTAAACAATATTTATATACTAATTAAAGTTTAGGAAGATGACCCGATGATATTCATGAAAATGAAGAAAAGCAAATAAAGAAGAAAAATATATGAAAATGATGAATCCTCGTTAATATTTTATATATATATATATATATATATATATATATATATATCTCATAATTCCAAATAAAAAATTTACTTTACTATTGGAGAGACTGCTGATTGAATGTCTTATTTTTTAAAAACTCATTTTAGTATTTCCACCCTAAAGGGAAAGGAACAAGAAATGGAAAGCTTTTTAATATGTATATATATATATATATATATATATATATATATATATGTATATGTAGTATTGAAAGATCACCTACGCATAACTATAATATAAAGTATAAATATTTTCAATTGGTAAAGTTTCTGATGGATGAATAAAAAATTTGGGGTTTAATCCCTACTTACACCAAAAACTGATTAGTATCTTGGTCTGATAATAAAAAGCTATTATTAGGAGCGGACGCCATAGGTTGAAATTCTCTCTAAAAAAATAGTATAAACATTTTCCTCTCGTTTTATTCTTGGCCTTAATTTATTGTGTACATTTTTAGACCCCTTAAAACATAACCAGATTAACCTAGTTAATTAGCCAAGTGATTACTTAGTCAAATTAAACATATCTAGGTTAACACAAATATATCATATCAATGTAAAGCGTGGAAAGTAAAGAACACAAAGATATGATGACCCAGGAAAACCAATTTAATAAAAAACCTGGGGAGGATTTAACCTAGCTATCCTCAAGGTAAACCGAATCTACTATGAAAGAATTGAAGTTTACACAATAGCAACTTAGACCATTAACATTTTATTGCTACCTTGAGTAGAAAACTTACTACTACGATCACATGACACCTTTGAGTCCATGGACTACTTCTTTCTTGAATTCCCAGCAATCACAAGTACTCCTACTTGTATATCTTTAAGCTCTTGAATCTGCAACTAAAACGATCACCAAGTTCTTGACATAGTCTTCATTTTTGATAACCCTAAGTATGTGTGAAAGCAAACACCTCTAGATCTCACAAAAGATTCACATACACAGCATAAAAAGCAACCTTAAAATGTGGCTAGGGTTTTCCTTTTTATACTTAGGGCAAAACATAAAACCCTACACGTCAAATGGGCTTGGGTTGAGTTGGAAAATTCCGTAGAAAAACAATTTGCATGACTTTCGATCGATTGAGTCAGGCAGATTTACACAGTAAATCCTGCAAAACACTCGATTCCAACTTTACATATAATTACACTTTAAGCAAGTCTAAACAAGACTAAAAACGTTTTGATCATGGTTTGTCAACATTACAAAATGAAGTTCTAATACATTAGTTCCTAATTCCTTAGAACCTAAAAAACTCCCCATTTGGCATTTCGTGACCAAACACAAACTTAACAAAGTGCTCAAAGTTTACATAAAAATAGCCCATTACAAAAACATAGCCCAACATAACAAATTCAACCTAACTACTATCTATCAGTTGCAAGTGTAGACAGCAGCACGACTGAATCAACCTGTATATTTCTGAAACACTCAACAAACGCATAAACGCATGTGTGGAAAATACAAGTAAAACAAAATAACTTCTTGATTTCACATAACACAAAATAAAGACATATATCATGAATAACCTCATAAATATAAATCAATAAGCAATGTGAAACAAGAAACATATACAATCAATGTATCTCCCCCTATCATGGACAAACTAGACAAAATACATCATGAGCCAAAAATGATAAATACAAAATGAAGCACCTAGATACAATCTATAGCTCCATAGCTCCAAACTAACAAAAATCTCCCCCTAATAACAAAAACTCCTCTACATATGTACTCCCCCTTTTTGTGACGAATTGCCAAAGGGAACTCACTCATCATCAAAAGGAGGTGGCAGAGGCGACCTTCTAATATGCTCCAAATCTGCTCGCAAAGCATGAAGCTCATCAAGCATGTCCACCAAAATCTGACCATAAGTTGCCTGAACGGTCATGATAGTCTCCAATATACGACGAATGTCTGAATCATTCGAAGTAGATGGTGGAGGAACAATAGCAGCAGCAGTAGTCAGATCTATAAATGCCTCAGCTGAAGTATCACCTGTAGAAGAGGGAGGAGGAGGTGCGACACTGGAAGGCTCAACCCTAGGACGTTTAGAGTTCGCTCTCATTTGAGTAGCCCTCTGCCTAAGAAAGATGGCACCTATAGGAGCTATAATATGAACAGGCTCAGACGTGGGAAATTCCTCTAACCCTAAATGCAAAAGAATCCGATGAATGAAAATCGGAAAGAAAAGAGTATGAGCAGTAGAACTACTCCTATGAACCTCAATCAAAGAACGAATGAAAAGATGAAGAAAACTCATAGGAGCATCAGTAACAAGGGCATGCAAAAATGCACATCTCTCTATAGGAATGGTATGCAAATTAAAGATGGGTCCGAAAAAAGAGATAGTGAGTCTCGATCAACTCTTGAGAGGTGATCTGAGGATCAGAACCCCACTAGATAGAAGTACCAGTAATAAATGACATAATGTCATCTAGGGGTGGAGACTCATCGTACAGATAAATAGGATGCCGAACCAGTGGCACCCCAAGAGCATTAGTCACTACCGAAGGAGTAATGGTGTACTCATCACCCCGTATCCAACTCCTCATGAAAGGTTCGAGTAGAACTCTCTAATCAAGGTAGCCGGAGGAGGATGATCAACATCCAACAAAGGAAGCCAACCCCTACGGGCAAAGTTTCTCCTAATCTCACCATCCAACTCATTTAAAATGACCTTACGCTCAGCCTAAACATTCCTACGAAGATTCAGCTTCTCATACACTTCTTGGTTTTTCTCACTCAGAAATCTCTCACTATCGAATGTGGGGGCAGAAGAAGAAGAAGAGGATTTCCTATTAGCTCTAGTCTTCCTAGACGTGATGCTAAAGAGCAGAAGGATAGACATAGAAGAGATAGAAAGAAAGAAAGAAAAAAAAAAAAAAAAAAAAAAAAAAAAAACCCAAGGGCAGACTGCAAGTTAGCACATAAAAAATATAGAAATAACAATTTTATATGATGCGTGAACAATATGAACACATGATGCATGCTCTAATGCAGTGAAAATAAGTTCAATTTTACTTTAAAAACACAAAATTGGCTTGAGTATAGATTTTATACTAAAAACCCCAAATTTTGAAAACCACTTTCAAAAAATCTCAACAAATTGATCAATTGATCATTACACTAGTTAGGTAACAAATTAGAATGACCAAATCAATCAATCAATCAATCAATCAAACAAGCCAATTTCATCAATTAAAGCTCAATTTAACAAAATCCCCAATTCGGGTACTTTCAAGCCCTAGATAATTAAAAATTTCCCAAATCATCAAATTGATCAAATTAAGCCACAAGGATCATGTTTATAGCATCCCCCCCAACAAAAACCCATTGATCAATTTTAAAAGAAAAGGCTTAAATCAACAAAAATCCCAATTTCCCTTAGGTTCGAAAATATCCCCAAAATGCATGAATCATGAAAATAAATGAAAAAGGGGGGTATAAAGTTCTTACCGGCCTTAAATGACAAAAACCCTTGAAGAAATTTGGGCGAAAACGACAAAAATCTTGCTTGGAATCTTAGACTGGTCGAATAGAGAGAGAAAAGCTTTTGAAATAGTGTTTGAATACGTGAGAAACAAAGGTTTTTAAAAAACTCTCTATACGATTTTCGATTGATTGAAAATTAGATTCGACCGATCGAAAATCACTTTCGATTGATCCATCAATGATCGAGTAGGTCAGATTCAAAACAAAATTTTAATCGCATTTTTGATCAGTCGAAAAACAAATTCAATCAATCGAAAATCTGGAAAACACAATTTTTTGAAAAACAGAGCAATTTTATGCAGAAACTCCTCAAAGCAGAGTATTTTATGAATAAAATGCATGGGTATGAGATGAAATGCTCTTCAAAAAACACTTTAATTGAACCCAAATTTCCCAAAAATAAGATTTTCAATCAATTATCCTTAAATTCTCAAACAACAAACATGTTTTGCATAAAACTCAAGGAATTTTCAAACTTGGATGGCCAAACCAAAATCACACACAACAACATGTACAAAGTTAAGCAAAGAGTAACTTGTGTAGTGTGTACAACTAGCAAAAGCTTAAGATACATGTGAAGTGATATGTGAATAGTAATTAACCACAATTTCTACAAATTTCATCACAGAAATTTGAAAGAGATTATCACCTAAAGAGTTATATCATATAACTCCCACATCTCCTAGAAAACAAGCTTGCAATCATATAAGTTTCTTGATTTGCCTCATATTGTACATACCAATTGTATTTGATCAGAAACTTATTAAAATAGCTAGGATAAAGTACACACCAATTTTATTTGATTGATTTAATTAAAGTCCAATAATGTACACACCAATTTTAGCATTTAAACCGAGGCTACACCTTGTGTTCTTTTTGTGCATGTGATACACTTTTTCGAGCACAGAATCATATGATATGCACTAAAGTGTTCATGATTGGCTAGTAAATAGTGGTAAGATAGTTATTTATACCTTTTTCAATAAGTTCAAGTCCGACAATCAAAGGCTTATGACTTCAAGATCAAGATCATGTGATCAAAAACTATAAACATCTTCCCACACAACATGCCCTACAAAGCTCAAACTAGTAAAGTGCAAAAAATAAGTTCATCAAAGCTAAACAAAGTACACATACATGTTATGTAAAAATAAATTGGCCAACCTTGATTTCAAATCCAAGAAATAATGCAAAACACATTTTGCTTTCCCTTTTCCTTTTTTTTATTTTTTTATTTTGAAAAGAAATAACAAAAACAACCTAAAATGAAATGCATGAATGTTATGCAATGCAAATCCTAGAAAAAAGTAAAGAAAACAAAAACAACAAAAAACAATGGTCACAAAGAGTAGAGCGATGAAGCACAAGGACCATGTTAGAAAGACTAAATTAGATCGAGCCTTTTGCATCCAAAACTTTTTAGATGCAACTCTAGCATTGGAGTTGTTCTTCACATTAGAATTCTAAGTAACTCCAGGATTGGAATAAAGGTTTAAAGCCTTTACCAACTCACCAATAAGTATCATAAGATCTTGCGCTTGAGGCATAGGTACTTTTGGCTTATTTGCTTGCTTGGTAGCTTGCAACTTGAAATAGTTTGGACGAATGTGCCCAAACTTTCCACAGAAATGACAAACCCATGTAGGCTTATCATGCAACTTGCCCTTAGGAGGGTTAGGAGCCTTAGGTTTAGACTCTTGAAGATCAACCCTAATCTTCCTAGGAGGTGTGACTTCTACAGGTTTAACAACCTCACTCACAGGGGGTTTAGAAGAAGGAACAAAGTTTGTGGAACAAGGTTCAGGCACAGAGATGCTTTCTACAAAACCTAAACCAGTTTTGTCAGAGGGAGACTTTTGAACACTCAACATATGATCAAGTTTGGAGCTTGTAGACCTATTAGTTTGTTCTCGAGCAACAGATAATTCAAGTTCCAAATTCTCACCTTTATCAAGCAAGGGCATGTTCTCAGTCTTCACATTATTCAATAATTCATTAGCATCAAACAGTTTCACAAGCAAATTTTTCTTTTCAAGTTCAAGAGATGCAATTTTCTTTAAGTTTAGATCAACACTCATAACATCCTTTACAGCAACTTTGCAAAGTTTATTATAGGTTTCTTGTAAATCTACATCCTCAGAGCGTTTCCCATCAGAAGGGTTTTCTTCAACAATATCACTTTCATCAACTACAGCAGTAGCAGTGAAAGTAATGTGGTTTCCATCCTCATCACTACCAGACTCATTGTCAGAGACTTCATCATCACTAAGGGTTACAGCCATAGCCTTACTCTTAGACCTCAAGAATGTTGGAAATTTAGATTTCACATGACCATACCCTTGACACCCAAAACATTGTTGACCCATAGAATTGATAGAAGGTTGACCAACTTTTTCTTTAGGTTTTTTAGTGTTGTTTACCTTAGTGGGATCATTCCTCCTAAAGTTTCTAGGTTTAGCATTGTTCTTACCTTTGGCCCTTCTGTTGTTGTTCTTAAGAAAGTTTCTAAAGTTCTTGGCAAGATAGGCAATCTCTATAGCAGAGAGCTCATCATCAAATCCATTCACATCAACATCATCAACAGACTTAAGAGCCATTGATTTGGATTTGTTAGTCTTAGGTAGGTTCAATTCATAGGACTGAAGAGATCCTACAAGTTCATCAACAGGGATGGAGTCCACATCCTTGCTTTCAATGATGGTAGTCACTTTGGGTCTAAAATCCTCAGTCCAAGATCTAAGAATCTTTCTAACAATTTTAGGTTGATCATAGATTTCACCTAAATTATATGCAGAATTAACAATATCATTAAGCTTAGCATATAATTCATCAAAAGATTCATCATCAGACATCTTAATGCTTTCAAATCTAGTTGTTAGTTGTTGCAACTTATTGATCTTAACTGCCTTTGTGCCTTCATGTACAGTTTGAAGGATATTCCAAGTAGTATGAACAATCTCAACATTAAAGATTCTCTTAAATTCCCCCATAGAAATAGCATTAAAGATAGCATTCATAACTTTGCTATTAAATGCTGCTGCTTCTTTCTGAAATGTTTGCCACTCACTAACAGAAGTAGTGGGCTTCTCTCATCCGTATTCAATGAAGTTCCAGACTCTCTCATAAATAGATTTCAGGAATGCTTTCATCCTTACTTTCCAATAAGTATAGTTATTCCCATCAAAGTGAGGTGGAATAACAAGAGAGTTTTCGTGTTCCATGACAACCGGGGTCAAGGATCAGCTCTTAGATCAAAAGATCTACAACAAGAGAGCTACTTGCTCTGATACCACTTGTACATTTTTAGACCCCTTAAAACACAACCAGATTAACCTAGTTAATTAGCCAAGTTACTACTTAGTCAAATTACACAGATCTAGGTTAACACAAATATATCATATCAATGTAAAAAGTAAAGAACACAAAGATATGATGACCTAGGAAAATCAAACCGATAAAAAACCTAGGGAGGATTTAACCTAGCTATCCTCAAGGTAAACCGAATCCACTATAAAAGAATTGAAGTTTATACAATAACGACTTAGACCACTAACATCTTATTGCTACTTTGAGTAGAAAACATACTACCATGACCACGTGACAGCTCTAAGTCCATAGACTACTTCTTTCTTGGATTCCTAGCAATCACAAGCACTCCTTCTTGTATATCTTTAAGCTCTTGAATCTACAACTGAAATGATCACCAAGTTCTTGACATAGTCTTGATTCTTGATAACCCTAAGTATGTGTGAAGACAAACACCTCTAGATCTCACAAAAGATTCACACACATAGCATAAAGAGCAATCTCAAAATGTGGCTAGGGTTTTCCCTTTTATACCTAGTGCAAAACATAAAACCCTACACGTCAAATGAGCTTGGGCTGAGTTGGAAAATGCTGCAGAAAAACAATCTGTATGACTTTCGATCAATCGAGCCAAGCAGATTTACACAGTAAATCTTACAGAACACTCGATTCCTACTTTACATATAATTACACTTTGAGCAAGTCTAAACAAGACTAAAAACGTTTTGATCATAGTTTGCCAACATTACAATATGAAGTTCCAATACATTAGTTCCTAATTCCTTAGAACCTAACATATTGTATTGGGATGACATAAATTGTTTTATTCCTGGCCTTAATTTATTGTATTGGGATGGCACAAATTGTTTGACAACAATTATTTCTAGGAAATTGGCATCTAGTTGAAAGTACTTTTTTTCCCATAGGACTTTGGTGGCAATTTCGACAACACCGCAACAACCAACAAGTTTATTTTACAAAAGGGAGTGGTTGATCCAAATATTCACGAAGCTATAAGGAAAGGAATATTGAGTTTTTTGCTCTAGGCTTCAATGTTACAAACCAAGTGACATCACTATACTCGTTAAATAGCATTAACCTCCCAAAGGACGAACTTTTTTTTAATAATTTTTTTTACAGTTAAGGGTATCTAAACTTATTCAAGTATCTTACTATTCTCTGAAGTATATATATATATATATATATCAGTAGGGGAGCCAGAATTTTAATTCAAGAGGGCAAAATTAAATTGAAATTATTTATAAATATTTATTAGAAAATAAATAGACAATTGTAAACTAATGTAATTGTCATGATTTTTTCTTTTTTGAAAAAGAGATCCCCCTTCTCTTTCCAATGTCACTAAATTGGTTTGGTATTCTTAAATGCATTCCTTCTTTTCATCGAAAGATGATCTTAAAGAGAGATGTGTGAGGGATGATAAACTAGTTTGCTTACACAATTTAATATATTGTGAAAATTATTTCTTACCATGTAAATAAATTAAATAAAAAATAAAAAGCAAAAGTATTATGAGTTTGTGAAAGTATATTAGTGAGAAAGTGAAAAGATGGGATAAGCCAAAGCTAAAAGTTCTTTTCACTTGTTGACTTTGCTGTGTCCAAATCAACAAAAAAAAAATAGAGACTTTGACATGTCAAGGAACTCCTTGCTCACTTTGTTACAGTGCCATGTTCTTTTGCTTTTTTGGGTAAAACTGTCAGTTTTTGGTTCCTTTTACAATGTGGTTTTGCTTTTTTCCTATGTTAATTAATCAGAGGGGCAAACTTTTCTCATATGCCTATAGTTAAGAAAGTTTCAAAGGAGTCAAGGGGGAAGCTGCCCCCCAAACCCCCCTCGGTGGACCCTGATATATATAGCCTTTCTGTCCCATATACACTAAGTTATTACAGGAAGAATCTTTTAGAGATAACACTAAGATGCTTACAAAGGGGTTTAAAATAGGCGAAAATACCATTTTGGTCCCTACATTTTGGGGTTACAATTAATTTGATCTCTACATTTTGGTAGCAATCAATTTGGTCCCTTTATAATTAAACCATGTGTTTAAGTGGTTAATTACTATTTTAAACCACTTTATTTTTATAATTAATAAAAGAGTATTTAATAAGTATATTATTTTATAATGCCATGGAATGAGGATTGTAAAGATTATACAACTGAATTGCTATCAGTATTTTAAATATATACTAAGTATGTACAAAAACTATATTAAGTGGTTAAGTTGTGAAATATATATATATATTTATAGTTGTTGGTGTTTTAACTATGTATGATGCATGAGATATTATAGAACATATATACTCTTTTAATGTGATGGATATAACTTTATAAAGGTAAGGATATATATATGTGTGTGTGTATGTAAAGTGATATTATTTTTGGTAGAAAGGTGAGAGTGTGAATGCAAGAAATTATTTTGTAGGAAAGTTTGAGTGTGAATGCAAGAAAGTTGAAAAGTGAGTGTGATCTTTCTTTCCCTAGCCATACACGTATTCCACCCCAAATTTTCCACTCTCCTTATCTGATTTTGCTGCCCCAAAAGTCTTCTCCTATATCTAATCTTCCTGGCTGCACCAGACAAGAAACTCCAGCCCCTCTTTCCCTACTCTTTTCCTTGTTCTTTGTTTCTTTCTTCTCCCCTTCTTACATGGCAGCCCTCCCTCTCTCACCAAAGCAAAATATCCCTCTCTAAAGAAGAAATTAAAGGGTTAACACTAAAATTTCAGTTTCAAATCGTTGGGGGTAAGTAATCAAACCTTCATTGGTTTATTTCTATTTCTTTATCTTCTATCCTGATTTTATAGGCTGAATTATGATTCTGTATTAGTGATTTGAAGGTTTGATGGTATTATGGTTTATTTAATGTTTAATAACATATTTTAGTATGTTAATTATAGGTATAAAAATACCCAAATGAAATTAAGAGCTATTGCTATTTGTTGATGATTTTGTAAGAATGTGTACTGAAGCTGTCTCTGTGACAGATTTGATGTTTACTACAAGAAAATTAGGTATTAAATTGTATATAGTGAATTTGGATGCTAGGGATAATTCCTATGAAACCTAAGACACTTGTGGTTGTTATTGAATTTGTCTCACAGCATTTGGATGAACATAAAAATAATGGTTTAATTTATAAGTTGCATGAATCTCTGACAGGACAGATTTGAGTATGCTGTTTTGCGTGATTTTTAGTAAATCATGGGTTTATTCTTTGACTCCGAAATTTTTGTGGTATATACTGGACATACAGGGGAGTAGTTCTGTAAAATTTCATGACAATCGGATGTGTTTGAGCAGGCCGTTTGTATTTTACAAATGGAGCCTATGCTGCTGGAATAGAACAGTTAACAGTAAGGGACATGCCTAACTTTGAGGATTTGATTCTAAGTTAAGGTGAATTTTTTGAGCTATAATTTTATATGCTCATCCTTTGGTATGTTAGAATCATAAATAAATTTTATGAATTGGTTCTTCATGATTTAGTTCATCATGTTGTCTGATGAATGCATTTTGTGTTTGTGGGAACCTCCTTGAGGTGGGATTAGGACTTCCTTGATTCTAAGAGATAGGCTTTGAGATGAATGTGAAGTTTATGGTAAAGAATTATGGATAGTAATAAGCTTTGAATTATGGTTTAGGTGTTACCAGTATCCAAGTCTAAGCTCCTTCGACTTTAGGCTCTCGGTTCCTCTGCTTTCAGGTAAGGGATAAGTTATATGGGCATTTGGTAAGTCATGAGGTTATTTTAAAGTATATTATGCATTAAAATGTTTTTGATTAGGAATATGACATGTAATCATTATTCTGACAAAGATATGTTCGTGAGCTTTTGAAAAACTTATGTATATGATTTAAGCATAGTGATGTTATTATTAATTCCACGAACATGATGTTTAAAGAAAAGAATGGAAATGCTATTATCATGAAATGTCATGCAAAACAAGAAATTTCAGTATGATGTAAAGTATGAAATGTTTTTGGGTTATGTCCTCTGGTAATCTGAACTCGGCTAGTAGGGGTTAATTACTGGCTTTCCATGGAAATATGTTATCTGTCTGGTCATTTAAAGTAGAGGAAATGGGACTGCCCGTAACTCTAGGCCATTTAAAATAGAGGAAATGGGGTTGCCCGTAACTCTAATCTGACTAAGGCCTTCTCTCCAATGTGTACGGACGGCAGGGAGGAACAAAACTTGGAGGGGATGTGCCATCAGGCCTCCCAAAGGGGACAATATCATACACACGGGGGCACCCAAATGTGATGAGGCCTTCTCTGTACAGCTTATCAGACATGGACTAACCAATATGATATGAACAGCTATGTTATGTTATTAACATGAGAGAATTATTTTGTTTAAATGCATTATGAAAAGCTAAAAGCTCTCATGAAAATAAGAAGTTTCTGATGAAAAGAAAGTTGTTCATTAAAAATAAAAGTTTCTGAAGTTCTGTTGTACTATAATGATAAAGCTTCTGATGAAAGTACAAGTTTATGTTTAAAAGTTATCAAATATCTGTTTTTATGAAACGTTAAGTCTTATAATCATGAAAACTATAGTATTCTATGAGAAGAAGTTTATAAGGAAAAATTTTCTTATCAGTCAAGATATTTCTAGTTTAATACAAAGTTGCCGATTATCTGAATTAAGTTAAAATAATTATTTTGTAATGAGAATATATATATGGCGACTTTGTAGGAAATGAAAGAAGTTTAATCTTAAAGGTTTGGTAATGTTAACCTAATTAGAAAAGGGAGAACAATTATTTTCCTATGAAAAGTGTATAAGTTATTATTTTGAATAGTATAAAATACTACGCATGGAAAGCTGTTCTCCTATTCGAATATGCATAGAATGAAATGATTTGATTTACATGCATCCTTATTGAATTCTCATATATCTTACCTTTACTGAGCTGTGTAGCTCACCCCTTCCACTCTTTCAGTTAACAGGTTTTATTTTGGAGCAGAGGGAGCCTTAGTTGAGTTTGGAAGGAGCTGGTTTTAGTTTTATATGTATAGATCCTAAATTAGCAAATTGAATGATTAGCTTTGTAGTATTGTATATTTTAGGATCTAATGAAAGTTGTGTACCTTAAAGTATTAAGTGATGTATTATGTGAAAGTGTGGAAATTAAATGATTGGTGGATTATGTTATTCTTTGGAGTACAATGTAGATGCTCTGAATGTCAAGTGAAAGGTTATATCATTTAAGTAATGAAACAAAAATGAAAAGAATGAGGAAAGCTTTTGTATGAGTTTTCAAAAAGTTAAGTTGGTTCTTGTTAATATCAGGTTTAGGCTTGATATTAGCATGTCGGTCATGGTCACAAATCCAAATACCGGGTTTGGGGCGTGACAGAGCCACTCCCCTTCATCTCCACTAAATCAACTACGTCTTCTTCCACCATTCTCTGATCAAAATCTCTCACTCTTTCTCTTACAAAGATCCATCCCTTTTTTATTAAAGCTGATCTTTGTGAAAGTCCTAACCAGCAAATACCATCCATTTGGAGGTGGAAAGCTCTTATACAATCAATAACGTGAAGGCCAAGATCCAAGATGAAGAAGTTATCCCCCTAATCAACAACATTTCGCCAAAAAGTAATCGGAATGTACTCTCACTGATTACAACATCTAGAACGAGTTCATACGCAATGCGACGACGATGTGAGGCTAGATCCTTACAGGTCAGGCTTGAGACGAGGAAATCTGGATTACAGGAGTTGTGGTCAATTTGTGGCCATGGTCCGGGCTCCATGGTGGATCTGTGGTGTTAGGCAGTTGGGTTGTGGTGAACACTGAATATGGATTTAGTAAATCTGGGTTTGGGTTTTAGTTTGAATTTGGAGATTTTGGCTAAAATTTATGGAATTTATTTGATCTTTCTTGATTGATATAACATTCAGTGTGATTGAAAGCCAAATAGGAGGTTAGAATTTAGAAACAATGTGATCTGTGTTGATTTGAAATTGTTGGACTATATTAGTGTTTGATTATCTAGAAATTGCAAGAAAAGAATTAGAATGAAATTCTGTTTAATTAGCAAGAAATCAAAATAATAATATTCAGAAAATAAAAATGAAATTCTGTAGAGCCATTTGAACTTCTGCAGTAGATCCCTGGTTGAACCACAATGTGAGAAGGCGAAGTACATCCTGTAAACTATCATCAACACCTTTAACATTTGCTGCACATGCTATTGAATGAAAATATATAAAAAGACGTCCCTGCGGTATTGAATAGAAAGATTGAAAGAATATTAAAAGAAGAAATAAGGAAAAGAAAAAAATTGGTGCCAAAAAAAATATTATTAAAAGCTGATGTGGTTTTTTTTTTTTTTCAATTTAAGTGCTGACGTGGCCATATCAACGGCTCAAATTTAGACACATCAACACCTAATTGAATTTAATATTTTAATATTAAGCATGCCAACTATACAAATCATTTGCCATGTAAGTATTTTCTGTTAGTGAGTTAACGGTATGGATTAAATTGAGTGCAAGTTAAAAATAGTAAGGACCAAATTGACTGTTACCAAAATGTAGGGGTCAAAATGGTGTTTTTGCCTTTGAAATATTATGCATATGTAATAGATATATGAGCATACAAAAGAATATATATATATATATATATATATATAGACACACACACATGTATGTAGTTATGGTTTGATAATGAAGAACAATCATGTTTAATAAATGTTATAGTCTTCACATTCACCACTAAGTTACCTAATTAGTGAAATGATTTAAGTCCCACGCCTCCAAAAAAAAAAAAAAAAAAGGATTAAAGTCCCACATAGGATAGAGATAGTAAGGGTCAGTGGTTAATATATGATTGTGAGTTGTGACGTGATAATTTCTAATATTAACCTATCTCGAACACAAATCCAGCCTAGGAATTCATACATAAGATACTCTTTCAACAAAAATTGAATGTTAGTCACAATGAAGACAAAGACAATGAACAAGAAGAGCATAACAAATTCCTACTCTTTCTATAAACAGATGTCTTTCCTAATAAGAGTCATACAAATGAACTCAGATTTTCTAAGCTCATGAATGCAGATGAAACAATCAAGACAAAGACAATCAAATGAACAGCTTACTATTTCTAAGCTCAAGAAGAACATAACAAATTCCTACTCTTTCTATAAGAGTCCCAATGTCCCAAGCTCCTATGGCACATTGAACGCAACCCAAATATAGTTGTTTATCAACAAAAGAACCCAATGTCTTCATATTCTATGGCTCAACTTCCTTCCATCTATTCGTCCTCTACCTCTACTCCCCCAAACGGGTCAGAATATTTTCTAATTATACATACTTACTTTTGTTGGTTCCAGTATTTCATACAATTAATTTTCTCTTGTTACTGTAGGGATCAAATGTCGTTTATTTCAGACGTTAAACTCGCTGCTCAAATACTTGGCCTGGTCATCCTCATCATCATGCTCATTCTCACACTTCACAGGTTATTAACTATCAACAGTACTGCTACTAATGCCCAAATTCTTCCTGGCAGTAACCTTGCTGGCAGTGATGGCGATACCAACAGCAGCAGCCAAGACAATATTCAAATGATAGCTCTGAACGTCAACCCTGTCTGACCCTCCAAGACAATAATCTACTATGCCTCCATTTGGATAGAGATAAAAAAATTAAAATTATTTTACTATTCATCTTACTTTTGCTACTATTTACGGGTCCTATATTACTTTTTGGTACTATTTAAAATGTATTGATCTGTTTTTTTGTTGGTTTGTTTGAATTACATAGCTTGAATTGTCCGTGGTATGAGGTTTGCACTCTTCTTATTTTTATCTTCCTTCCTTTTTTTTTTTTTTTTTTTCTTTAAAGAATCATTCACAGCGTGAGGGCTTGTTGTGTGGATATTATTGGTCATGTTTTCCTTGTCCATTTGAGCCATCTAGCTATTATATTCCTTGTTTATGTGGTACAACAGAGTTTTATGACATTCTGGAACTCCTTGGCATTTGAGGAGTTTTACACACATGCACATCCTTTTTTAAACTTCTTTGGACCTATCGTTTGGGTGTCAAAAAAAAAAAAAAAAAAAAAAAAAAAACTTCTTTGGACTAGTTTAACTTATTAGGCAAGACGGTCAAAGTTAAAATTATTTATATTTCAATAAAATAAATAAGGGGAGGAGTGTCTCAAAGTGCCTCTATCTCTGTTATGGCTATGGTTCTTTTAATTTTTATTTTTTACATAAAAAAACAGTCTGATGACACCTATTTTATCACCGAAATTTTCACACTCATTCATAATGTAATTTTTGTGTTGCGATGGATCTCAATAATAAAGTGAGTCTATGAGAGAGTTTGTGAGAAAGCACTCATAACATCAACATGTATCCTTTGAAGAGAGAAAAGTCGTATGAGCGCGTGAGATTGTTGCAATTATGTTTTTCCAAACTAATTAGAAAGAATTGGTGTTCATGCCATGCATAAGATCCACTTGCACTTCATATAAAAAAATCCACTTACACAATAAATTATTGGTCTCATGATCTCATCTTTTGAATTCCCTTAAAAAAAGAGTATCAATGAATCTTAATATAAAAAGGAATAAATTAATTAAAGTAGTAGATTCAGTTAGAACTAACAACAACTTATTATTTATGATTTATTATGAAAATATTATAAAAATACTGTAAAAACGTAAAACTTTTCAATGTATTAATTATCTATCAATTTTTCTTTTCTCCAATTGTACGTTTGAATGTACCAAAGTAAGCAAATAATTAAATAAAATAAGGGTTTGGTTAATGGGCCTGATTAATGAGTATCCTTAAGTAATTTATTAATTAACTATTTTAAGAAAATTTTGATATCATTTTTATAGAAAAAATAAAAATTTGTCAAAAAAATATTAATTGATTTCTTTTTCTCATAAAAATATAAAAAAATATTTCCTTAACAGAAGCTAAAGTCGTTACTATCCATTAACTTTTTATCTAAAATAATTTAAGACCCCACTGCTACCCGCATTCACAGTCGTTCTCGTGCTTCGCACGCTTACAATTAACAGTGCTGCTACAATTTACCATGTAATTTGGAGCATGTTTGGAGAAAATCACGTTCATAAGTAAGGTTGAAACAGAGTGGAATCCATGCCTTTGTTGGTTAGTTTCATTACTAAAATAAACCGACAGTACTACGAGGTTTGCTGTTTTTTGCTTGTTCTGTAGTAAAACATAGTAACTTCCAAATGCCAGAATTGGGCCTTAGTGGACGTACAGAGTTCATAAAAGTGAGAAGGATGAACTAAGAAGTGTGAGTGTATTACCTCAAAAAAGAAGTGTGAGTGTAGCCTAGAACATAAGCTTCCAATCCAAATCCTCTTTCTTGTTACGGTGTTACCTACTCTTTTTTTTTTTTTTTTAATAGAAAAAATTTAAGTATACTTTATTAACTTAAATCATTTTGGAATAGCCATCTAAACTTGCAAATGAAACAGCTCTTCTAGACAATATTTTGACAAGATTAAAATTAAACCATCATTAAGTCAAGGACGCAAGGGCATGAGCTAAACAATTGCCCTCACTTTTAATATGCTTAAATTAAACCATTGCAGTGGCGGAGCCAAGAATTTTGAGTTGGGGGGGCCGAACTATATATTCTGTCAAGATAAACTCAAATAAAAATAGACACTTCCCTAAAAAATCCACACAATATATGTGTGTGTGTAAATATAAAATATATAAATTGTTTGCAAAACTTCATCCATGTTTGACAAATCAATATCATAATGTTATAATTGAAGTATCATATGAGCTTTTTTATTTCTTGATAAAATCTTGAGAATAGGAAATTTCAACCATGTTGCATATATTATCAATGTTGAATGATTTGAAAGTATTAATTGGAATTGAAATTGAGCTAAAAATTAGGGGTTACACACTTCCACTATTTACTCACAAAATTTACTACCTAACTATATCATTCTATTGCAATTGTATATCAACTCTAAACTCTCTTTTTTAAGGAAAAATTACTAAATTATTTGATCAATGCTTTCTTTTGGGGGGGGCCAACTCTTTTTTTTTTTTTTTTTCATATAACCTTTATATATTTATAAAATACTTAAATTGTAAAAAAAAATTAAAAATTTTGGAGGGGCCAAGGCCCCCCAAGGATACATGTGGCTCCGCCACTGAACCATTGTGAAGATCTTGACAAGATTTTAGTTTCAGACGAAACTTCAAAAAATCTTATACAACCTTGTGACCAAAGAACAAGAAATCTAGAATATCTTTGTAAACATTGGTAGCCCAAAATATTCTTTGGTCTAAACAAAATCAATTATCTCAAAAATATCATCCTTAACCTCTAAAGAAAGAAGACGAAGATAAAGAGAAAGTTGAGGGTCTGAAGAACAGAGAAGAAAGAAGCATTATAAACTTACTAAACTATAAAGAAGTAATAAATAAATATATGAGAGAATAAATGCAATGGGAAAGTTGAGGAGTAGAGGTAGCCACGTGGGTGGGAGCTTGGGAATGGGAAAAATGATTTGAAAGGAAGGTTTTAGGAACATTTTATTTGCTAAATAACCAAATTTATTCTTTTAAAAAGTATAAATTTGACCACTTATTTTGAATATTTTAAAACACTATTTTTTTATTATATATAATTAATACATTATATTCATTCATCTATATAATTTATCTATTAGGTTCTAAATATTTAGGAATAAATGTTTAACTTCAAATTTTATATATGTTGGCAAACTGAGTAAAAAAATATGTCTAGTACGAGATATTTGTGGGTTGACCAACATTAGCCCAAAATTTCAACCCATTAACATCAATTCAAACTTTAAGCAATGTTACTATACTTAATATTTTTTAATTGGATACGAATTTTGACAAATTCACTATTGGATTATATTATCTTTGTATATTCTTCATACTTACAAAATTTCAAGGTGATCAAAGATCAATAATCATATCATTAAACAATTGCTTAAATTCGAGTTTCTGTAGTTTAAAATAATACATAAAATATGAGTTTATAAATCGAATGATAAATAACATCTAATTGGTAAGAAAATTTGTGTGTATGTTAAGAACATATAGAACATGTAATATAATGGTTAGATTTGCAAAGCTAAGAGAAATTTCAATTGGAGTCTAATTTTAAGACATATGTCTCATATAATTCTTAATTTTTTGTGCCAAGTGAGTTATTAGGGCAAACGCCGAAAAGTCAAAAATAGAAAATCCAATTAGATTTTTAATTAGAGTCTAATTTTGTGCCACATATCCCATATAATAATTTTTTAATTTTTGTGCCAAATGAGTTGTGCAAAAACTAAAAAATCAAAAATAAAAATAAAAAGGGAAAAAAGTTTGGTTTGACTTTGACCAAGTATTAACGTGATTGTTCACAATGGGAATGGAGAAAATTAAAAAAGATAAATAAATAAGGAAAATGAAATTTATATTTATTCTAGACTTAGGCTTCAACTTAGGTTTTGTTCTCATCTAGACCAAATCTAAGACTCTAAATCAACATAAACTGAATTCTAGCACAAAAGAAAATTAATAACATTTGCTATCAATATTATTATTATTATTATTATTATTATTATTATTTCCATCACCCTGTAAGACATAAAATTTACATAACCTTGCATCTTGGTAGCACTTATTAATATTTTCATTACAATCTCCCCCCATGTGATAATAAAAGAACATAATAGAGTGCCGATTTCACCATCTTATATAGTTAGTGCTAGCCTGCTAGGTTGTACTCTTCTTATTCTACTTGGTTCTAGTTTGGGTTGTTCATTAATTCTGGATATTATTTTACTATTGATGTGATTTTCATTCAATGAAAGGATTTCGTTTCAGCCAAAAAGAAAAGTGCTAAATTAAATAGAACTATAAGGAAAAAAAAGAAGCAATTGTAATGTAAATTAAGTGTCTATCAAAACAGGAGATTATAAAGATAAGCAACTAAAGTTTTAACGTGGAATTAAAGTGAATCATCCCGTTAAAATAAAGTATTTTTGCAAATACTTTTAGTTGTTACAAGACGTGTATTTCTATGGTCTTCGTCCTTGTTTGTTGGGGACGGCTGTCAAATTTGACCCAAATCCTTTTCTGTTTTAAATTTAAGATTTTTTTAAAATGTTTCTCTAACTAATGTTTGGTTATCACTTATCATTAAGCATATGTTGTAGTTTCTTAAAAAACGAAAAGAAAAGTTCATAAAAAAAATAAAAAATAAAAAATAAAAAGAAAAAGAAAAAGAAAAGAAGCATATGTTGCGAGTGTCATAGGCAATTTAGTCATTTGGCATGTATCATCCTCGCAATTTAGTCATTTGGCATGTATCATGTTCTAGTTCTCTTTGAGAAGACAAAGCCAAAAGTTATAAGATTGGAGGCTCTATATCCTATTTTAGAAAAGGACAAAATTTGGCTGAAAACATAATTGTAGTCATTGCCTAAACTTCTTACTAAAAAAATAACATGATTACATATGTGAAAAATTTAATCATTGAATTGCATTTTTTTTTTGTATTCTTAATACACATGTCAAATTTCAAGTTAATTAAATGTTATTTATTATTTGATCTATAAGCTTATTTTTTATGCATAATTTTATATTACAAAAACTAAAAATTTAAATATTTGATTGATAGCATAGTCGTTGATCTTTGATCTTCTAGAAACTTTGCAAGCATGAAGGATATAAGAAGAAAATGTAATGATGAATTTGTAGAAATTCACATCTAATTAAAAAATTTCAAGTGAGAGTTGTAACCATTGACTGCAACTAAACTTTGTCCTTTAGAAAATTCAAATTTCTAATAAGTAAAAACTGTGTTGGGTAAATTTACTGGGTCTAATTATATGTTATTGTATTTTGTTGATAGATTTCCTATAAGTATGGCGCAAAACCAATATAGGTGGAGGTGAAGTTAGGATCATAAAATTGTACTGTTGATGAATTAAATCTTCTAACTATTAATAATGCATTATAGACATCTTTTGATTCCTATAGTCAAACAAACTTTACGTATATTTTTTTTTTTTAGAGAAAAAGATAAAAGTTATAATTTTAATGTAGTATTAATTGAGTTGTATACTTTATATATATTTATATATATATATTTATTGTGAATTTTTAGAATCTATTGAACATAAGTCTCTTAAAAAAAAATTAAGAATAATTTTGAGAGGTAAACCAATTATAATTATTTGCGTTTACTTTTGTTGTTGAGGGAGATAAACTAGAAGTAAGCTAAATGATTTAGAATTATTGCTGTAAATTACCTAGTTAATTAAATGACAAAGTCCCACATAGGATAAAAATAATAAGGATGAATGGTTTTTTTTTTTTTTTTTTTTTTCTGAATAATAAGGATGAATGGATAATATATGGGCTGTGAGTGTTGTGACATTAACTTATTTATTTGGTAGTTCCCGAACATTAACGGTTAATCGACCACTAATGCGAGCGTCCCTTATCAGCAAAATAAAATCAAAATAAAATAACTACAAGTGAAAAGTGACTACTTCATCCCATCAACTACGAGTTGGTTTCCTTGTCTAGTAGTCAGCAAATTTTCCATCCCATTGACTACGAGTTGGTTTCCTTGTCCAGTAGTCAGCAAATTTCACCTTTTGCTTTCCTTGTCCTGTAGTCAGCAAATTTCACTTTTTGCTTTCCATTTGACCCCAGAACCAAAACCCAACGTCCTCTACTCCTATAAGAACCAAAACAAAACCCCTCTACTCCTCTAAAAACCAAGACAAAACCCAGCGTCCTCTACTCGTCTAAGAACCAAAATGCAGCCTATGCAGCCTCCTCTACTGGGTGAGAATGAATATATCTTTTTAACAATTTTTACTTTTGTTGGTTTCAGCATTTCATACAATTAATTTTCTCTTGGTTACTACAGCGAACGAGCTTAATCCAGAGGTTATACTTGCTGCTCAAATAGTTCTTGGCCTGTTCGTTCTCATAATCACACTCCTTCTCGCTCTTCCCAAGTTTTTAACTAACAACACTTCTATGTTGATACCTACTATGTGTGTTTTAATTTTACATAATTTGGAGCTTCCAATATAAATAAGTCGAAACAAAGTGTGCTTTGCTTCATGCTCTGTTTTTATTGGTTTTTTTGAATTGCGTAGCTCGTATTGTCCGTGGTATGAGGTTTGCATTTTCTTTTTTCATTTTGCAGAATTTATATTGTGTGGATCTATTGTGGTTTGTAATATTCTATGAATAAAGTGATTTTAGTCCAATACTTGTTGAGGCTTAGGAAAATTTGAACCGTTGTTTTTGCGATTGTTTTCGTGCAAGTCATGCCCTGTTTTTGTTTTTTCTCCAAACTTGCTGAGGTTTATGAATAATAGTGTGGATCCAGGCCTTTCTCTTTCTGCTGGCCAGTTTGGGAAGTTTGAATTTTCCTGTGGTTGTGAAAATTTGAACTCGTTTTCTGATTGTTTTCGTGCAAGTCATGCTCTGTTTTTCTTTTTCCTCTTATATGGTTAAAGTTTATGAATAATGGTGTGGATCTGGTTTTATCCCCAAAAATATATATATATATTAGTGTGGATCTGGGCCTTTTTCTTCCTGCTCGCCGGTTTGGGAAAATGTTTTGGGCCTCCATGACCAAATCTTCCATTTTGGGCTCATAAACAAAAAGATGTGGATTTAGCTATATTTTTTTATAGAAGCCCAAATTAACCTGGATAAATCACTCTTTTTCATCCTCTCTTTTGGAAAATGGTTCTAAGTTGTTTTCCTAATTGCCAGTAAGAGATTATGATTGATGCATATCTAATTGTTCTTTTGTATGATCTGGAATTGAGTTTCTATATTTTGGTTTCCCTGACAAACCAAATAAGGGTTGTCTTTTTGAAATAAGTTTGCCTTTTTCATTTGAGCTATTTTTTCCTTGTCCTATTTCCTATGTGGTACAATAGAGTACTTTTCAAAAACCAAATTTGGGTATAGCATAAGCTCCAAGTCCAAATACTCAAACCATTTGGTTGACCCTAACACATGTAGATAATTGGTCCAAAAAATTAACATCTTTGGTGGATGAGAGTTGAAGATGTCTAGATTTAATGGGTAGACCAACATTTTAACCCAACTAGTAAATTTAATTCTGGGCCATTTAACTCAATTAAAAGTATGAATAATTTTTTTCCCCCAAAAAATAATCCAAACACTATTCCAATCAATTAATTGCCAACACGATCATAAAAATAAAAACCATAGTAAAGGAAAATATTTTTTTCAAAAAAAAGTATATATTTTGTTGTTGTGATTAATAACGCATTAATTTGTAAATATTATATAATAAAATTCATTGTAACCTTAGCATCAATCGCACAATAAATCTAAGGACAACATTTTTCATGATTTATTTCACAACTCTTAATATGGCTTATTGCATAACAAAAGTAGTATTGGAGTATAACAAAAGTGGTATTAGTAATAACCGGTTACGTCAATAATTACCAGTTGAAAAATATTATATCCTCAACATTACTCTTTTTATTACATGAACATTAGCAACATGTGTCAAGATGCTTAAATTAGAATTGCTTAAAGGGAGTGCTACTTACTCTAAATAGTAGTATTACTCTTTCTTCTTATAAATATGAGAGTTAATTAACAATTGTGTTACTCTTCCAACTTCCAACATCCATTTTTATTGGATACCACGCTACTCCTTACTATTGTGTACCATTGGAACGATTAGCATTATTATTATGATCTCTCTAGCAAGGCAAAAATTGTTCTCATAGATATAAAGCCTCAAATAAAAATATTTATTAGTGTATGACATTGTTATAGGTTATAAGAGGATAAAGGTGTGAGGTTCTTTCAGAAATTTAGCTTGTTCTGTATTGTGTAAACTTCTTATTATTCTTTGTTTGATTGAATACATTCTTATTAATTAAAAAGTCCTGGGGGGTGGGGAGACATCCCATGACATTGGAAGATGTATTTAAAAAAAAAAAAAAAAAAAAAAAAAGGAAAAAGAAAAAGAAAGAAAGAAAGAAAGAAAAGGATAAAGGGAACAAGTTTATTTGGACGGAGAGTCTTGTGCCCATTGTTGTTGGGCTTGAAGTGAATTTGCCTAGGGTTGGGTACAAAAAAATGAGAAAGATATTTATATAAAGTAACAGCATTTGATAGGGATGGCAATAACAACCTGACCCATGGGTACCCGGTCTGACCTAACTCTAATGAGTCGAGTTTTACCTGACTCGATAAATAGTAGGGTCGGGTCTGTGTTTTTAAAATAAAGCCTGAAATGGGTCCTGGTTTTGTTAAAACTCGACCCGGACTCGAACCCGATCCGTTTAGTTAAAGGTAAAATTACAAAAATACCTACAAATATATATATATATATATATATATATCTCTCTCTCTCTCATAACCCTAACCCTAAAATATCTCACTCTCATTTCTCTCTCAACTCAGCTGCCTCTTTCACCTCACCCTCACTCTTATCTGCCTCTTATGGTCTCACCTAGTCACCCTCACCCTTACCCTCACCCTCACCCTCACTCTCATTATGTGATGGTTGCTGCTTGTCATGGAGGAGCACGAATCTCGTGGTGGTTACTGTTTGTCACGGAGGAGCATGAGATTGTTAGATCGGAGAGAGATATGATGATCAGAGGAGCTCTTGGTCGTGTTGAGGTCAGGCGAAACCCAAAGGTGGGATTGATGGCTTAAACCTCCGTCGTTGGAGCTTTGGTGGTTTGAGTTCTTCCTTTTTTTTGGGTTCATTTAACAGTCTAAATACTTTGTACTATGTACTAAATCATAATTTGCTTGTCATTGATCTTGTAGTTTACTGGTAGTGTCTAATCTTTTCCATGACACATATTGAATTCGAATACCCCTCATTTTTATTTTATAAAAAAATAAAAACAAAAAAAAATTTATTTGCTTAAAAATCATAGCTAGTGTGTAATTATGTGTACATATACCTATATAAGTGTTAGAATAGATGCATCAAACTTCTTCTTAACCACTTACTACACTTGTGTAGATCAATAAATCTTTGTTAGAATGAAGAGGTTGCCCCAGTATCAATATAATCATGTCCAAATCTGACTGGTCCACTTTCTATTCCAACAATCACAATCTGCCACACCTTTTTTTTTTCACCTTTAAAAGAATCAATGAGGAAAAATGCACATGATATACTGATTTTTTTTTCCCTCTCTAGGAAAATGCATACTAGTGTAAAAAATGGAATATTACGGATGGAATAAATGATTCTCATTCACATCAAAATTATGAAAGTTTCATTATTCAATTTAATATATATTGATCAACTAAATCATTCGATTTCTGGGTATTTGGTAATTACATTTTGACCATTTGAGACCTTTTAGTCATAAAGACATAAAACATAATAAAACGAATTTTACATATTTTTATTTAAAAAAAATAAAAAATGTTCTTTTAATGCAGAATTTATTTAGATACATAACGAATTTTACATAATATATGTTTATTTATTTTTTAACCTTTGTTTTTTGGAATCTGTTTGTAAATAACTCTTTTTAGAACACATCAAGAATAATTTTGAAAAAACGAATTAGATCCTCTCAATGGCACATGAATCATGATGGGTGAGAGAGTTTCAACTTCTTCCTTTCCACAACCCATTATTGACGCTCTGTAAATTTTTTCTAACAATCTGTTTTTGTTTCAGATTTCAGCAAGTTGAGTTGGTTCTAGAACTCATTTCTGAAGCAGTTGGGACCCTTGTCAGCATTGTTGTTCTACTCCTACAGATAATACACGATCTTCACCAAATAATCTCAATGGCACATGAAGGGTGAGAAAGTATTTCAACTTCTTTCTCCCCATAACCCATTATTGACGCTCTGTCAATTTTACTGTTATTCTAACAATTCCATTTTGTTTCAAATTTCAGCAAATTGTGCTGGTCCTAGAACTCATTGGTAATGTAGTTGGGTCCCTTGTCAGCCTTGTTGTTCTACTCCTGCGATTGATACGCATATGCAGAAGGATTTGGTCCATTTTGACTGCAAGACAACCTGTTGTTGTTGCCAATGACCACTAGAACGAAGTCCCACTTGCTGATATTAACTATGGAATATTTGCTCATTTCTGTTCCCAATCATATTATTGACCTTGATTTATTGGAACTAAATGGTTTAATTATAGCATGATTGGCTTTGTTGTATTGAGAATTAAAATTACAGGCTTATTGGGGATAGATATATGTCTTCTTTTTATGGGCAAGTAGTAATTATAGACTTATTGTGAATTTTACAATGGACTCTTCAAAAAGTAGTTCTTGAAGTAAAAATTTGAAGGAAATTATTTTAATCTTGATACATAGGTTGTTTTACTCCGAATAGAGAAAAGAAAAATATTATCGACTAAATGTTTTAAGTGCAAATTCATCGTCTATATTAAAAATCATTTGGTGTTTTGATTAGATAATAAAATGTAATTATTATGAAATTAATACTATAAGTTTTAATCTATCATGTCTAAAAAAATAATAATAATAAATTTGAAAGGAAGAAATAGAGATTTTGAGAGCGCTATTGGCTTGAGGAGACTCATCCATGAATGAGGGGAAAAAAAAAAAAACTCGAGGGCACTTGAGCCTTAGCACCATTTAGAGAGGAAACCAAACGTAGGCCACGTCCGTCCCTGAAAGCAAGCTTAAGGGTGTGTTTGTTTGGAGGTAAAATAGGGTGGATAGAAAACTTTGGAGAGAAAATAGGAAGGAAAACTTTTTAGAGTATGTTTGGTTGGGTAGAGAGGAAAGAAAATAAATGGTGGAGTCTAGGTGTTTTTTCTCCAGACCCACCAAAAAGTTTTCTCTCCAAAATGGAGAGAAAACTAAGTTACTAGAGAGGAAAGCTCATGAAATAAGATTCCAAAAATATCCCTTAAATTCACCTCCAAGTCTACAACGTGTTGGCTTTTTTTTTTTTTTTTTTTTTTTTTTAATTTGCTATGCTTGCTTTTGTCTGGACATGTTGGCTTCATTTCTTCTTCTTTATTTTTTTTGGATTTTTTTTTTGGACGTGTAGCTTTCTTCTTCTTCTTCTTCTTCTTCTTCTTCTTCTTTTTTTTAGTGCTCATATGTTTATTTTCTCATTAATTTTGGTTGGTTTTTGTTTTTGTTTTTGCTTTTATTTAATAGGGACATGATGATAAATTTAAACAAACTTTATTTTTAACCAAACAAAAAAGTTTTTCATCCCTCCACTTTTCCACCCTTCCAACCAAACACAAATGAGGGAAACTAAAATCTTTTCTATCCTCTCACTTTTCCATCCTCTCTCCATTTTCTATTCTCCCACTTTTCCATCCTTCCAACCAAATGGACCCTAAGAGTTAAGATAGCTCACTTTACAAGTTTGACCGTTTGAGAGGTGAGAGGAATCAAAGTAGCTATGAGCTAATGTTTAAAAGCCATTGATGTTCATTGTATTTGTATTTTTCCAACCAGCATTTTATCCTCTAATCCTCAACAGGATCATTAAATTATTATTTAAATCAATGTCTTATGATTAAATCTTGAAAGGACATCAAAATGATTTGTTTTTTAATTTAATTTTTTCTGATATGTAGAACTTTTTAAAACTTTAAAGTTTGGTACAACAAGGTATAACTATACTTTTTATCAAATTAATTTTTATTTGATAATTGGGGGTAATGAAATTTAAATTTCAAATATCTCTATCGAAAATATAAGAAGGTACTAACTAATTTAGGTACAAGACTTTTGACAATTTACTTTCAAATATAATAAACCAACAAAATTAAACTATACTAAACCATCATTACATAGCTATTTCAATATCCCTAAACAATAACATTCAAAGAAATTTCATCCATTGTAACAACATACATGTGTGTGTGTGTGTGTCTCTCTCTCTCTCTTGTGTTTTAGTTAGAGATTCCTAAATTTGCCCCACCACTACCCACCCCAGCTCTCAAACCAGAGACCTTGCTCACTTCTAGGCACTTTTAGCACCTAAGGAGGTGCAATTAAACCATTAAAGTGGTTACCCCAACCATATGTTAGACCATGGAAGATGATAAGATAATCATGGGCGCACTATCCTAATCAAAATGGGGTAAAGGAATTCCAAAGTATTGATAGAGTTTTATTTAGACCTTAGAGGTTGGGGTAAGTTTTGTTTAAAGTAGTACTTCAAAGTTTGAAATAAAATTTGCTTAAATTAGCTAATTATATGATGCTTAACCGTATTCATAAAAAAATGGTGGTAACAAATAAAAGATTTAAATGAAGTGTATTTAGAAATTTTAAAGTGTAACTATTTAAGTGAAGAAAAAGTCTTAAATATATAAAACATACTTAAAACTCTAGAATTAAAAGGTAATTAACCATAATTTTTTTAAATAAAAGTTGTGCACCTACCGTTGTGAAAAATTGAAAACTATACCAAATCAATTTAATAAAAGTAAACTATACCAAATTATCATTTTTAAAAAAATTTTAATTTTGTAATAGGGAAATAGATAGACAGAATTTTTTTTTTTTTTGGAGAAGATAAATAAATAAAAAGTTAGAGACTAATTATGCTATCATAGAAGCAGGATTAGTACATAGAATATATAAAAGGTCATATATCAAAAGGGTACTCTCTTAGTAGAGGAGTGTCTAAAATAACAAAATCTTGCTATAATTGGACTGCCATCTTCGCAAGAGCATCGACACAGGCATTAAGGGGCTATTTAGTAACGTTGTTCTAGTAATATTATTTGTATTTTTTAGAAATACGTGTGCATAAAAAGTGTGTAAAAATACGTGTAATGTTTAAAAACTGAAAACATGTGTTTAAACATATATACCAAACGGCCCCTAACTTCCCTGTAGTAGTTATTCAACTTCTACTGCAAATTTTGGTTCACTTGAGTTCCTAAAATCATCATCAATTGGTGCATAATCAGCAATTGAATAGCCATTTCATACCAAACCAAGTTTGAATAGCTACTCCAATGCCTAAACAAAAGTAACATTGAAAGAGATTTTGTCCATTCCAAGAAACATTGGGTTCCTCCAATAGGGTACCGTCAACAATGTCAATGTGTTAGACCACGGAGAGGATAAGAATTATGATAATCATGGGGTGCACCGTCCTAATCACGTGCCAGTTAAATGGGTCCCAGCCACAACCTTTAAGTTCAACATCTAGTTTGGTGGATGTGTACTAGATTTGGCTTTAACCTTATCCGATTGACGTGTAAAAGGGCATGCTAGAATTTAAACAGTAGGATCCATCTGTCTACTTAGTTGACTTAGTCCCTACATGCTTCCGATAACTTAGGCCTTTAAATTTGTTCTTTCTCGGCTTAAGCAAAATTTGGCTGGTTGTGGCAGCTCAGCTTTAATATATATATATATATATATATATATATATATATATATAAAGTAGCCTCATCACATTTGTACATGGGACGTGATTTTTTTTTTTTTTTTTTTTTTTCATCTAGCGTCATAATTTTAAAAAAAAAAAAAATTGAATAAATTTGTTTTGAATACATGAATTAATAGGAAAATGTCTTATTTTATAGGTATTTTAAGTATAGTTGGAAATATATTTTAACCAAAATTTGGCTAGTTGTGGCAGCTCAACTTTAATATATATATATATATATATATATAGTAGCCTCATCACATTTGTACATGGGATGTGATTTTTTATTTTTTATTTTTATTTTGTCTAGTGTCATAATTATAAAAAAAAAAAAAAAATTGAATAAGTTTGTTTTGAAGAAATAGATTAGTAGGAGAGTGTCTTATTTTGTAGGTATTTTAAGTAGAGTTAGAAATATATTTTTATCGGGTTATCCTCAAGTATTTCCTTATTAAACGTTAAGTTTAGGAATATTTTTGAATGATATAAGCACCGACTTGTCAAATTTGTTGCTACCTTTGAACAATTTTTATAATTTTATAAATGCATATGAAATTTTCAAATAAAATTGATATCAGTTCGATTGGACCAGTCCAAGAAATTTTGGGACCTAAGGTGGCATTTGAATTGGTGCCTTCATATATTTAAATTTAATTACATGATATATATATATATATATATACATACTTATAATTTGATTTTAAAATGATGTGAAATTAATTTTGCTATATCCATAGTGTAGGGTCACGTTTTTCTGCCCTGGCCCAAGATATATGAGACCGTAAACCAGTGAGCCCGGTACAATAAATTTGTAGAGAGTGGGCCAAAGAGCTAGACTTTAGCGTATGAACAACAGTTAACACGGTATTCTTCATGATCAAGCTGAGATGAGCTGAGTTTACCAAAGAAGATTGGTCCTCGGCAAGGTCCCAGGAGCTTTTTCTGAAGCCTCTAGTATGAGAGGGGTTTTTCCTTTTTTCTTTTTTCTTTTTTTTTTGTAGCCACCCTTCCTGTCTCCCCCCACCCCCTTTTTATAACAGCCTCCTTCCCCCTGAATTGGGCTCCTAGGGCAGGTACTTGTCCCATCAGCCCTTCCCTCTAGTTGTTGGGAGTGGTTGTAAAGATAGAAAAACATGGCTATATTAGGCTCCAGGCACTGAATGCAATATTGGCAGCCTTTTTTCTAGATGTTTCCCTTTTCTTTATTGTCCTTTTCTATTTTAGTACTTTTCATGTTCCGTGAAATGATTTGGAGTGTCACTACCAGTAGCAGGTTGCTCCCTTTGTCCACGGCTACATCCATGGTCGAGAAGGGTCCTTCCCACGGCCGAGGAGGGGCTTTTCCTTGGATTGATCCCTTGGACTAGGCTTCCCGGTCTTGTACCCCCCACAATAGCCCCTCAAAATTCTGCTGTCCAGCTCCTCAGACGAAGAGGAGAGTTTTGGTGACATCGAGCCTCTGTTAGGGATGGCAATTTAGATCCGACCCGCGGATACCCGGTCCGATAAAAAATAGGGTCGGGTATGGGTTTTTTTAAAAAAACCCGAAGCGGATCCGGGTCGGGTCCGGGTTTTATTAAAAAAAACCCGAAACCCGACCCGGTTAAGACCCGGTTATATTATATATAAAATTACTAAATTACCCTTCTATATATATATATATAGTTAAACCCTAAATTTTCATTTCCTATCCTCAGTTCAGCCTCTCACGCCTCTCATCTCCTCAGCTCTCTCAATCACTGCCTCTCATCTCTTCATCTCTCAGTGATCTCACACGCACAGCCACAAGCCGTATGTATAGCGTGATGAACATCATGAACTCATCAGAAAAAAGCTAGCAGGACTTCCGTTTCTGACAGATGGAAGTACCGATACCAGAAGAGCTAAAGATCCTCGCCGTTCCGACAGATTTAAAAAGGGAAGGAGGCAGTTTCGTCCTCACCGTCCCGTTTCTCTCAAGTCTCAACTCCGTTTCGTCCTCACCGTCACCGATCTCGCAGTGTCTCCATTTTTTTTCTTTTTTCTATTTTTTTTCTGGGTTTAGTTCGCCTCAATCATGTGAATTTGTGTTTGTATTTGTGTTTGTGTTTATGATTTTTGAAAGGGAAAAATGAAAATCTTAGATCTGAAATTTTTGTTTGGATTGTGATTTTGATAGGGAAAATGTAGATTTGAAATTTGTGTTTGTGATTTCTTTGTTTGTGTTTGTGTTTGTATTTGTGTTTGGATTTGTGTTTATGTTTGGATATGAAATTTTTTTTTTTTTTTGGTTGGGCCACGAATTGGGCCCAATCCTTTAACAGGGCCCGTGGGGCCCGGGAAAAAACCCGCTTAGTTAACGGGCCGGGTCCGGGCCATGGGTCTTGGCCCGCGGGTCGGGTCCGGGTATAGAAAAACTCGGCCCGAACCCGACCCGTTGCCATTCCTACTGGCTGTGAGACATTCTTTTAGTTTATCCAAACCGCGTTCCTACCGTTTTGATACACGAGGCGTGCTTTTATTAAAGTCTCTTCACGAGGTGGTGCAAATCCAATGGCTGAAGACTGCTTTAGAAATTGAGCGAGATTTATCTCGCTTGTAATTCCTTCTTGGAGATTTGGGTGAATTGATTGCCACTAGGTTCGCCCCCCATATCAGACACATGGGGGGAGATCATTCTCCTTTATTCGTAGACCCTTGGGTTTTTCTGGCTTTTAACTCTCCAAATGTTCCTAAAGTCCCCACCAAGGTAGTGATTGAGGTTTAGGGAGTGAAATGGTCAAGGATAAGAGTGAGGGTGAAGGAACCAAACCCTTTTCAAAAGCCATGGGTGTCTCCGAAATTCAAAATGACACAGTTAGGTCAAGGGAGACTGAGGCCAAAGATATTTCTCCCCTTTGACTGGACAAGAAAGAAGTCTCCCTTCCTTCAGCCAAAATCCAAAGCAGGTATAGGTCGCATCAGATTTTTGGTGCGACAAAATTTGGACCTTCATCTGGCGCCATATGTCATGCGTGTGCGGGTTTGGGTTTCTCATCGACGGTACCATCCATACTTGCTCGATTGCTGCTAGAGCAAGTATGGGGATTTGGCATTCGTGCTTCTTCTTCTCTTCCACTGCCGGTGCCATCCATACTTGTTCAATTGCTGCTGGAGCAAGATCGAGGATAGGGCGCCTCTGCTTCTTCTTCTCTTCTACCACCGGTGCCATCCATACTTGCTCGATTGCTGCTGGAGCAAGATTGAGGATTTGCCATTCTCATGGATTGTTCTTTTTTTTTTTCATAGTTAGCTTCCGATATTGGCTTGTCTAAGCCCTTTCATGTACACTGTATTTCTTCTTTATCTAATAAAAAGACGACCTTATTTTATCTTGCGTACCCCCCTTTTTTTTTTGCAATAATTACTTTACGGATGGGTGTGCTGGTATCTTTTCTTTTGAATAGTACTTAGAACTGACGTCATTGGTGGTAAAGAGTTGTCATCCTGAACCTATCAAAACTGATGGGCACACCATTGCAAACTTTAAGTAAGTTAACTATATAAGATTAACCAGGGAAAAAACCACATGTTCTTCATTGCGAATAGTGTGACTGCTCGAGAATGTGTAACCTAAAGTGAACAATCCGAGGGGATCACTGGGTACTAAGGTTCCTTTCCATGTCTACGATGATTTTTATAGCTTCAACTTGCTTTAGGTGTCCGGTCCGAGGACCGAGGCATGATTGAATTTAGCTTAAACACTTAGAAAGGTGCCAACATGTGTTAGTTTCCGCAAAGCAAGAGGTTCGAGGACCATGTAAGACCTTTGATTCTGTTTGGTACTTGGGCCTTCTGGAAGTAACTAGTTTCCCCATAGGTTTGAGTCCGAGGACCATGCAAGACCTTAGTTTTGTCTAGTACTTGGATCTTCCTTGAAGTAGCTAGTTTCCCCATAGGTTTAAGTCCGAAGACCATACAAGACCTTGGTTCTGTCTAGTACTTAGATTTTCTTGAAGTAGGTAGTTTCCCCATAGGTTTGAGTCCGAGGACCATATAAGACCTTGGTTCTATCCAGTACTTAGATCTTTCTTGAAGTAGCTAGTTTTCCCATAGATTTGAGTCTGAGGACCATGCAAGACCTTGGTTCTGTCTAGTACTTAGATTTTCTTGAAGTAACTAATTTCCCCATAGGTTTGAGTCCAAGGACCATGCAAGACCTTGGTTCTGTCTAGTACTTAGATTTTCCTTGAAGTAGCTAGTTTTCTCATAGGTTTGATTCTGAGGACCATGCAAGACCTTGGTTCTGTCTAGTACTTAGATTTTTTTGAAGTAGCTAGTTTCCCCATAAGTTTGAGTCTGAGGATACTGCAAGACCTTGGTTCTGTCTAGTACTTAGATTTTCTTAAAATAGCTAGTTTCCCCATAGGTTTAAGTCTGAAGGCCATGCAAGACTTTGATTCTATCTAGTACTTAGATTTTCTTGAAGTAGTTAGTTTCCCCATAAGTTTAAGTCCGAGGACCATGCAAGACCTTGGTTCTGTCCAGTACTTAGATCTTCCTTGAAGTAGCTAGTTTTCCCATAGGTTTGAGTCCGAGGACCATGCAAGACCTTGGTTCTATCTAGTACTTGATCATTTAGAAAGTCTTCAGTACACGTCAATTTCCCTAAAGCCGGAGGTCCAAGGACTCGACATAGCTAAGGTATTGTTTAACTGCTTCAAAAGATTCTGGTTTGGCCCTCGGCTTCTTTCTCCGAAGGGAATTCAGTGAACCGGATTATTAGACCCGCAAGAATTAGCCCTTTGACAAATGCACAGGGCACACGCCTGACGTCAGAAGCCCCTAGAACCGCGCTCCGTTTAGTAATCCTTCCCGCGTAATCAACACTTCGAAGTGTAGATCTAAGCGGAAGCTGAGTTATGACAATGGGGGGGGGGGTTTCGCGTAGCTTGCACCACCACCAAAATGGTCCTCTCGAGGGACTCTTGCTGATAGGAGCTTGATCCCACCGTGATTAACTGTTGCATTCGTCAACACACAAGCTCTTCCCACAGACGGCGTCAATTGTAAGGTCGCGTTTTTCTGCCCAGGCCCAAGATGTATGGGACTGTAAACCAGTGAGCCCGGTACAATGAATTTGTAGAGAGTGGGCCAAAGAGCTAGGCTTTAGCATATGGACAACAGTTAACACGGTATTCTTCACGATCAAGCTGAGATGAGCTGAGTTTACCAAAGAAGATTGGTCATCGGCACGATCCCAGGAGCTTTTTTTGAAGCCTCTAGTATAAGAGGGGTTTTTCCTTTTTTTCTTTTTTCTTTTTTTCTTTTTTAGCCGCCCTTCCTGTCTCCCCCCACCCCCTTTTTATAACAGCCTCCTTCCCCCTGAATTGGGCTCCCAATGCAGGTACTTGTCCCATCAGCCATTCCCTCCAGTTATTAGGAGTGGTTGTAAAGACAGAAAAACATGGCTATGTCAGGCTCCAGGCACTGAATACAATATTTACAGCTTTTTTCTCAGACGTTTCCCTTTTCTTTATTGTCCTTTTCTGTTTTAGTACTTTTCCTGTTCTGTGAAATGATCTAGAGTGTCACTACCAGTAGCAGGTCGCTCCCTTTGTCCTCGGCTACATCCATGGCCGAGAAGGGTCCTTCCCACAGCCGATGAGGGGCTTTTCCTTAGACAAGGCCCTTGGCCCAATGTAGACATTTGACATGGGCTTCCCAGTCTTGTACCCCCCACACATAGCATTACTCATTTATTTATTTTTTTAATTTATCAGCTAATATTTAGGACATAATTAATACTAATATTATTATTAATACTCTTATTAGTATACTAATATTATTATTAATTAAAATTTGAAGGTTTTGTTCTACTTGGGGATAATTGGCCTAGTAGTAGAACTAATCCTGCAACTCAATTATCTAATTTATAGAAAAGTATTATAAAATAAAATTGAGTATAAGAAGGCTGATTCTTTCTCCATCAGTAGTTAGTTGAATTCCTCAATCAAATGAAGGATTATACATTGGAATTTTTGCCCACTTTTAGAAGATTCCAGTTTAGTTAACTAACCAAATAAAACGCCCTAAGATTAGGGACTTTATAAATTTTAGTATGCAAATTTCACAAGTTGATGCATCACCAATTAAGGAAGTATCATACATTTATTTATTATTTTATTGAATTATCACTAATATTACAACAATTTATGAATCTTATTAAATAAAATTAATAATAATTTTAGTAATTTCTAAAATAGGATATTTTTACACACTTTATCTTTCTCATTTTTCTATATAATAATAATAATAATAATAAATAAAAAAACTGTCATGTGTTACAATGGAAAGATTAAAACATGGTCAAAGTTTGTAGTTAGAACTTAGAACATACAATTTAAGTGAATTTGTTACATGGTTTGCCAAAATAAAGAAGTCCTTCTTAATTAGTTTTTTTTTTTTTTTTTTTTTTGGAGAAGATTCTTAATTGGTTTTTAACACTTAAATTAACCTCACGTCATCTTGACTGGTTGTCAGTGTTTATACCTTCTTAGTTCTTACCCCAAATAAATTGGATGGCTAATGGTAAAGCCATATTAGCCGGAGCTTCCAACTCAAATTCTAGCCATCAAAACATTCATCTTATCCTTTTCTCTCACACACAAAGACTTTCTCTATAAAAGCCCTAGAATACATTACATCTTCCTTCTCATACAGAAAGATTAAACTCTTTCGGTTCCTATACACATTATCTGCCATCCTTCGTTTCGTTCCCACCCATCTCTTCGTAACAGTCGTATTGGGTCCAATAAAAACTATTCATTTCATGTAAACAAAGTATATATATTGCCATAATATCATACACGTAGGTACATACGGTTGTTACAAAGAAGAAGTCATGAGTTTTCTTCACAAGCTTTGGGACGAAACGCTCGCCGGTCCACCACCAGAAACCGGCCTCGGAAAACTGCGCAAGCATGATTCATTTTCGGCCTCACGATCTCCTCCTACGGTGATACCTCATGATGATCATCAGGTGCCTGTAACTCGGAGCATTACCATTCTTAGGACTAGCTCCCATTTGAAGAACCTTTCAGCTGATTCAGGCTCCGCCCCAGGGTCTCCGTCCGGGTCTAGCACTCCGGGGACACCAAACTCACGTAAGTTTCATTAGCACTCTTAGTTTTGTTTGAATGAAAGATAGTAGAGTAATGGTATCAGGACACGATTTTATTAATTCAATGTTTTTATCAATACATTATTCATAATATATCAACAATTGTGAAAAATACTGTATCTAAAACTTAATTAGGATAATAAGGTTAGTTCAAAATCCATTTTGTGTGTATTGATTAAAAAATAAAAAAGATATCAAGTGTAAGTCTAAATTATTATTATTATTATTTTTTTTTTAATTTGGTTTTCTGAAAGATGGCCTGGTGAGGAAAAAACAGAAGAAGGAAAAGAGTAGGTTTAATACAAGCATTTTTTTTTTTTTTAAATGATATCTTGTGGTTTATCAGAAAAATTAATTTTGATTGGTTGGTAGTAAATAATAGGAAAAATAAATGAGAACTTATAGTAGGATTTTTGAGAATTTATCTCGGTACAAGTAGATCGTGTTTTTTGCTTTCTTTGACTCTCTGTTTGGTTTAGAAAATTTTAGTAGAAAAGACAGAAGAAAAGAATAGCTTTATATTGGAGTTAATTGGATTGGAATGTGTAACGTAAAAAAAAAAAAAATCTTCTTCTATATGATTTCTTTTGATTTTATCATTTTAAAAAAAGTTATTAGATTTAGTAGGGGAAAGGAAATAAGAACTTAATTTTTTTTTTTAATGAAAAAAATAAGAACTTAATTGATTAGCATCTTATGTATTTGTAGGGATTGAGATGGACGTTTTAGGATTATTCATAGCCTCTTATCTTTTCCTTGACCTTTTTTTTTTTTTTTTTTTGAGAAAGATCTTTCTCTTGACTTGATTAGTCAAGATAAGGTACATGGATGAATGATAATTGGGTGTATATCATGTTTGGGTTCACATGGCTATTGTGAAAATTTCAAATCTCATTTCCTTTTTTGTATATTTTCTCAGTAGCATAGCCAAACTAAGTTTTTTTTTTTTGTTTTTTTTTTTTTTTATAATTTGTCATTTATTTATTTTATTTCAAATCAAGGATGGCTTTGTTCATATGGGGTTTTGGCTTGTGTGCAGCGGGGACACTAGGCTTGGATTTCAAGAAAAATACAAAGAAAAAATCGTCAACTAAGAAATTACACCGAGCTGACTCAAGCCCGACCGCTTATGATTGGTTCTCTATTCCTCTCTCTCTTTTATATATATATGCACTTGACTCTCTAGCGTGGTTCCTACTGGACTAGAAATTGTTCAGATTTTCAATCCAAGATAGAGGTTCAGAGATCCAGTGAATTTGGAATCTTATCTTTATTTGTCCTTTTTAGGCAAACAATTCCTTCAAGTTGGGGAAGAGCCAATAATTAAAGATGTTTGTTGAATTTAGAGCAGACATTAGCTTTTCCTTTCATGTGGACCAAATAATGTTTGGGATTTAGGAATTAATTTTTTAAATGCATATTAGTAGTTCATTGTTGGTTTTTCAATCAAACCTAATTTATTGGTTTGGAATCATTAATTTCATGACAAGTCAATGCCTTATTTCCTAAAACAATGACCAAGTCAAAAAAGAAAAAGCTACATGCTATATTTTAAGATTTGTACATTGCAAACAGTCTTAGTTGGAGAAGCAAGTTGTGAAAATGTAAATGCTATAATATCTTAGCTTCTTAATCTTCCTAATGTTTTTCCTCCATGTGTTGCAGGATCGTGATTAGTGCTTTGGATCGTTGAGAGAGGAAGTGACAATTTTGCTTCAAGTATCAGCAGCAATGCACTTTGTACATAAAGCTTTAAAGAAAGTTTTGTTGTTATATATATATCTGAAGCATAATAAAAATAAAGTGGTTCACATAAAGAATGGTCTCACAAGGACCCAATTCTTTTTGGAGTTTCATAGGGAGGAAAAGTCTTATTTTTTTTCTGGTTACGTACCTTTAGGGAGATTGGAGTTTATTCTGTAATTATTTTCCTTGGCTTTTGTATATATAGTGTCTACCCTAGATTTTTGGGATTAAGTTGTGGTTGTTGTGATTGTTTTTGTACATATGGTCAATCCTGGAGTTGTATTTTGGTTGTCTTTGTAAATATGGATTATGTATTCTGAATCCTCTTTCAATGAAATTCAAATGGAACCTGAAAAGTATGTTATATATATGTAAGCAGTCTCTGATGTGTTCTATATATGTATGTTTGCATTTGCTTCCCAATTTTGTTTTGATATTGCCAAAATAGCCTCTAAAACTGATTTACACCGCAATTAGCTTGAAGGATGTATATGACATATTTGAGCCAATAATAAAAGTGTATGTGTTTATGCATGTGGCCCTCAATTATGTATGGGTTTAAATAAAAGTGTATTAATCACCATTCTTATAAATAAAAGAGTTTCTCACATTTTTAATATGAGGTTAAAATTTGATTACTCCTTATTTTCTATATTAAACCCTACATTTTTATATTTAAGTAACTAATTTTTTTCTTCTAAAAAAATCAATTTTATTGATTTTAATTATTTAATATTTTCTATCTTCACAGTAAAAAAAAAAAAAAAATTAATATTAAAATGCCACAATATGTATCGCCTATAATCCTTTGCCTAACTTCTTTGTCTAAACCAGAGTCATAATATTAGAGTGAGATAGTAAGAATTGTTGGAGAAATATATATATATATATATATATATATATATATATATATATTGTGTGTGTATATATATAAATTGTGTGTGTGTGTATATATATATATATATATATCTTAATTTTGTATTCCCCTGTTCATGTTTTAACCAAAGTTCATTTTCTAAAGCACTCTTAGAAATGTCACTTATATCATATCTGGTTCACCCTAATATTATGTTTGGAAGTTTGGAGGGAGAGAAGAGTAGAGGGGAGTAGGGGGGAGGAGAGTAGAGAGGAATTATTATCTTCCACTTCATTTGGATGTTTTTAAAATTAAGTAAGGGGAAGGGGAATAATTAGTTTTTTTATAGTTTGTAATTTTGTTAATATGGTAAGAGTAAATTTGGTAATTCATTCAGTCAAACATTTATAGGCTTTACTCTCCCTCCAAATATCTCCAATTTGAGGGAATTAAAAATGAGGGGTTAGAAGTAGTTAGAATCCCTCCAAATCTCTCCTCCTCCTCACTTAAAAAACATCTAAATAAGGTAATTTAATTTACTCTCCCTCCTTCTACTCTACTCTCATCTACTCCCATCCATCCAAACAAGCTATAGGAGAAAACAAAAGAAGGGAACTTTGTTAAAATTCCCTTCTTTTTACTTTTCAGGTGCTTGGTTTGTCAAGGACGTCGAGAGAGAGAGAGAGAGAGAGAGAGAGAGAGAGAGAGAGAGAGAGAGAGAGAGAGAGAGAGAGAGAGAGAGAGAGAGAGAGAGAGAGAGAGAGAGAGAGATAAAAAGTTTAAGGAAAATACTAAAATATATTTTACTCTTTTTTTAATAGGTAAATAATGGAGATGAGGAGTATGTAAGGTTCAAACTACAAATATGAGACACTATAAAGAATGCGTCATTACTATAAGCCCTCATTTTTTTTCTTTTTTTTAGAAAGAAGCTGACTTATTTTATTAACTTGAAACAATTACATCAAAATCCAAAATCGAAACAATATGCGATGAGACATCTTCCATCTATACTTGAAAATCTGGCATGCGTAATGCATTTTTCGTCAGATTATAAGCAACCCTATTGCCGTTTCTCTTAACATGAGAATACAACAATTGTTCAAAACTATTAGCAACCCTTTTCATATCGTCTACCAGCAGACCTGTTGGAGATAGGCTACACTCTGTTGACTTCAAAGCTTTAATCTGATCGAGAGAATCTCCTTCAAGAGTAGCTCTTCGAAAACCCAATTCACGCGCAAATACCACTGCCTTCAGAGCAACCAGCGCCTCAACCTCGTCAGACTTGTCAGCTTGATGAATTTTTCCTGAACAAGAAGCCAGCACAGTCCCATTATTATCCCGAATTACCACTAATTCCGCCACTTGAAATTGATTTCCCTTGTAATATTTTTTCAAGGCATTAATTGGATTAACTCCAATTGTACGTGATAGCTGGCTGGTAGACTCCAAATCGGGTGTAACAATCCTTGCCAATAATAACTCTTCATTATTATTTACATTTGCCAAAAACGCATCCTCCTTTAATACCTCTACCGAAATAAAAGGTGTATTAATTGAGTTGGACTTATTGCTAATTGGCGTGGACTTTGGCAGCACTAGATCCTTAATAATTGCAGGCATTGAAGCCCAATCTAGCTGCGTGGCTGAGGGCAGCATTAATGAGGGCGTTACTTCAGGAGTTGTAACTGAAGTAACATTCATGTGCACTACGTCAACACGGCCTTCCTCCATTGCTCTTACTGTACTCCTCCCTACGTTCTCAGTCTCCGCCGTCTTCCTCCCTGTTGGGCAATACTGATTTCGCTCACAATACCCAGGTATCAGTGATTTCTTCCATATTAGTCGACGTCGAATGAGTAGTAGGCTCCTCACAAAAAGAAAAGTGTTTCCCCAACCCCACAACAAAAACACCCCACTAGCTCCATGGATACTGTTGATATCCCTTGAGATTTTACTCTATCATTTTCTTGGTAAATAAAGATAATTTTATTGGGGCAAAATAGAAGAGGGACCGAGAGGAATCTGCTCATAAGCATCATTAGGGGCCCAAAGAGGGATAGAGTTTATGGGATTGGGTTGCCAAGCCATACAAAGTGAGGCTCAGAGGCCAAGTTGTGAACCAGTTTATTTAGGGATCGATTTGGGACAAAAAGAAAATAAAACTACAATGAAATTAAAAAGTCGGCGTGAATGTCGTGGATTGAAAGTCCCATCCGCTAACTTTCTATTTATAACTAAGCAATGAAAAATACTATAATCTTCTTTTCTTTTCTTTTCTAAAATGGGTATTAGTGGCATTGTCTAATCACCACATATGCTATACCAAGGAATTTCCTTGAAAATATTGATTGTAACTTCACATAGGCAGAACCAAATTTAGTACTCATCTCTTGCTTCGGTATAGCTTGTTTAAATATAGTTTTCTAGGGGATATTGGGCTTTTGCCTTTATTTTGCCAAAAAAAAAAAAAAAAGCAATATATCCCTGTTTTCAAACTATTTAGGTTCATGTCCCTGTTTTAGTACTCAATTATCTAATAGTCAGTTTCTATATGAAACTCGACTATACTAACATTGGGTCATATGGAACTCGATTTTTATATGGTCGAGTCTCTATCACGTTTTTTTCCATGCTGGATTGCACTGTGGCTATTCCGCTAAATTTTTAATTAAGCCAGAAACTCAATCCAAATAAAATTGAGTTATTTAGGGAAATTTACAACACCAAGTTGCACGTGGATATTTTTTGTCGTGTATGTAACCTGATTAAAGTAATATCAAGTATAGTAAAGCTTACTCGACATCAAAATAATCGAGTAATGCTGCTATACACAACTCCATTCACAGATTCAAATATTTTCCTCATTTTCCTCACAACTTCTCCTCACAGATCCACAGCTATACATCCCTGGACTCGGTGTTATCTCTCTATCATCTCAGGTAAGATATTAGAATTTGAAGCACATAGAGAATTTTATGGTGTAGGTGAGGAGTAGTTTTAGATATTGCAAAAGTTTATCATCCATAATGTATTTTTTATGTTAGAGAAGAATTATCATTTAATAGGTTGTGTAAGGGCAGGTTTTGGTTCTTGAGCTAAAAGGTAGAAGACTTAAGGCCCAAAAAGCTCAAAACAATGAATTTTTAGAGAGTGGGCTGAAAACTAGGTCTCAGTGAGTTAGACAACGCCCATCATGAATTTAAGATTGAAATAAAGCAAAGGAAAATAGGTTTTATGCGAAAAAATCCATTCTCGGTAAAGTCAGAGGAGAGTAGTCTAGAGTATATTCTTCTTAAACTTTATTACAATTTCAGTTCTTTGTATTACAATGTTTTTCATATTTTTCAAATGAACCCCACACATCCCTGGAGGATTTCTCACATTATATAGCCTCCTTTGGCTGATCTTGGCCCTCCATTTGTTGATTATGCAGGCCACTACTCGAATGCTTGTCTCATCAGACGCCTTTCCAAGTCTTCTGTGAGTTGTGGCAACCAAAACAACACTGTTCAGGAGTCTTCTCCACATAAATGCGTCCAGGGTGTTAGTGAGGTGCATTAAATATGGTGGCAGTTATCATCCCTCCAATCACGTCAAGGCTAACCCCCTCTTTAAAACTCTTCCTCTATAGTGTGGCCCCTTCCTATAATGTGCCATTGATGTGGTCATGGCCCGCCTCTCCAGGCTTATCATCTGAGTGTATGGACTCCTCGGAACTGTATTGGCCTTCTCGGCCTTAGGTATGACACGTGTTATGATTACCTTATTAATTTTATGTACTCCATAGGTTGTATTACTTGTGCTTTGGTATTTTCTTGAATGAGTGTTATGTGAGTACATTGGGGTTATATTGGTTCTTTGGTGTTGTAAATTTTAATTACAAAAAATGAAAATCTTTAAATTTACTAGGAGTATTGTACAATAAATTTTATTTGGGTGATGAGTGTTATGTGAGTACATTGGGGTTATATTGCTTCTTTGGTGATGTAAATTTTAATTACAAAAAATGAAAATCTTTAGATTTGCTAGAAGTAATGAACAATAAATCTTAATGCATTATGCATTATGCATTATACAACCAAAGGTGCATGTAGGTAGTAAGCAAAAGTTCTTATTTTGCAAAAGTTGAATGTACATAATCATCATTGGCAAACATTAACAACATTCTGTATTACACACGTGTAGACATTAACAACAATGTCTAATCTTTGTGGGTAGAAATTTTTGAAAATCGTCATTACTTGAATCTGAGAAGCCTGAAATATCTCTTTCATCATCTAACAAAGTAATTTCATTAATAAGCTTGATGGCTTGCTCTTGCACCTTCTTCTATAGACGTTTCCTAGCTTTTTAGATTTCATAAAAATGGTCTAGTCGTCTTTGTATTTGATTGTTCTCCTGTTCAAGAAGAGCAAGTATGTTGGCAAGTTCGTCTTTAGGTAACTTGGTTGAACGTGCCTTAGGAACTTGTAACCCGTGTCATCGACAATACACCTCCAACTCACACCTCTTCTCGTATAGGATTGACCATGGTGGTTCTGCTGTGGTAAAGTCTATTGTGGTGGTATCTGTACTTAGTTTTGTAGGTTTGTCAACCATGATATGTCTAATGCTTCCAAGACTCTCGTACGTGTATTTTAGAACATTAACAAAATCTCTTTTCTTTCCAACTCATTTCCCTCCATAGTGGTCTGTGTATGTCTGTAGTTGTTGCTCTGTTGGAATTTGTGATGATGCATTTGTTGAAGTAGATCCAAGCTTGTTTCACATTGTACAATTTGATGTTAAGGTGTTGCGACTTATAGCTTAGTCAATCTAAGAAGTTAGTGGGGTAGAAATAAATCATTATTGTGGTATATAACCTCATTTCATTGTCCAAGCATTATAATATATATGAGTTATCAAGGCTTGTCATGTCAATACAGACTGAAAAAACAATATATGAACAAGATTATCGATGTTCCTAATGTTATAGTGATATTTTAACATTCACACTTATCTTGAATTAGACATCCTAAAGATTGTCTATGCCTATCACCCCAGAAGAAATTTTTATTTATTTATCACCCCATAAGAACTTTGACCACATTTTAGTAAACTCTTGACAGCAACTAGAACAATTAGAGCCAATGGGTATAGACATCTATCAGAGTGTAGAAAGTGTTGATCACAAGGAAGTGGCAAGAGCAGAGGATGTAAGAGTAGTAGAGCTTAATTAGAACAACAAGCACTGCATAAACGACATTAGATAACCTTTGCACTGTATACACAACTTGTAGTTTAGTAGTTGACTTATTTCTGTAAGTGATTGCACGTGGGAGTGTTAGATATTACTGTGTACTCATGTGTAAGAGTTAGTTTCAGGTCTGTTAGTAGCAGTTAGTTAGTTAGGCTTGTTTCTCTTTGATATATATAAGTCTTTGTACTCTAGCTTTGTTAATCAATGAAATACAGAATTTCTTTATTCATTTCTTGATATGGTATTAGAGCAAATTCCCAAATCTTTCTAGGGTTTTGCATTTTCTTCAATTTTCTCGAGAAAACACTGTTTTGAGAAACAATTTCTTCTTTTTGTCAAAATGGCTTCCGCTACGACTATAACTAGTTTTGCTAATGGTTCTGCACCTGAAAATCCATCTTCTTCTTCGCAAGATTCACCAATGGATGATCCCATGTTCTTGCATCATGCTGAGAGTCCAAGTCTAGTGCTCGTTATACAACCTTTAATTGGTGGAGAAAACTACTCAGTTTGGGCTCAAGCTGTGAGGAAGGCTTTGCTCACCAAGAACAAATTAGGATTCATTGATGGGACTTTGACTCTCTCATCACCATTGATTTCTACTCCCTCATCTGTGCAAGCGTGGATTAGGTGTGACAACATGGTTGGAACCTGGTTGACCAATTCAGTTTCTCCAAAGCTTCAAGCAAGCATCATTTATAAAGACACTGCCTTAGAGATCTGGAATGACTAGAATAATCGTTTTGCCCAAACCAATGGACCAAGGGTATTTAATCTTCAAAAGGAAATTATAGAATTACATTAAGATGAGATGAACATCACTGATTTCTTTACTCAATTGAAAGTCTTTTAGGATCAATTGCAAAACCTTAGTCCATTTCCTTCTTGCACTTGTGGAAAGTGTGTATGTAATATCAACAAAAGGCTTAATGATCTGCAAGTTAAAGAATCTGTGATGAAGTTCCTAATGGAAGTGAATGATTCTTTTACTCAAGTTAGGACTCAAGTGTTGCTTATGGATTCTATTCCATCCCTTAGTAAGGTTTATTCTTTGCTGATCCAAGAAGAAACACAAAGATCAATCCCAAATGCTTATGTTGTTAAGGTTGATTCTACTGTTTTAGATGCTAAAGTGTCCAATGATCATGTCACTCATGGTTCCAATTTTGTTAATTCTGGTGGGAAGGGTAAGGATAGACTCGTTTGTACTCATTGTGGTAAGACTTGTCATATTGTGGACAAGTGCTACAAATTACATGGTTTTCCACTAGGGTTTAAGTTCAAGAATAAACCTTCTATGGCACACCAAGTCTCCTCAAGTTTAGCTTTAGAATTTGCCTCTCTAATGCGTCAACCTTCTGCCTTTACACCTGAGCAGTGTCAGTAGCTTTTTGCTTTGTTTGGTGCATCCAATTCTTCTCTTGCAGCAACAACTCATGCATCAGAGAGCCCAATGGCCAATGTAGCATCTTCTTCCAACTCTACCAATGTGGCAATGGCAGGTATGGATTTTTCTCATAGTGTTTTTGCTGCACAAGTGATTAATAGGAGGGCTTATGGTAGTAATACTTGGGTGTTAGATATTGGTGCCATAGATCATTTTGTATGTTCAGTTAATTTGTTAACCTCAATCACTGCTACTAGGAAGTCCTTGGTTCAATTGGCTAATGAGGAATCAGCTTAAGTAACTCATATTGGGACTGTTGTTCTTTCTTCTTCTCTTATTCTCAATAATGTTCTTTGTGTCCCATCTTTTACCTTTAATATTGTTAGGGTTTATGCCCTAAAATCCAATTTATTGACATGTAATAAATAATTAAAATTTTTAATTATATGAGACTATTTATAAATGAACTAATGGGACATTATCTTAGTTTATAAGATGCATAGTATGTGATTTATGTGAAAAGTCACAGAAAAATATAAATCACAAGTTCTTTGTAAACTTAGAATTTTAGTTCGTAATCGGTGATGAAATTGGGCATTTCATCTGCGAAAACTATAACATATCAACTAAGATGATTTGTCTTGATCATGAAAGTGGAGACTTCTAGTAGATATGTTGATATGTTTTAAGAGTTAAGACATATTGAACTAGACCACTGTGAGATTTATTATTCTCCTAACGGCTGTTAAATGAATAATAAATCTCACGACTTTTATTTACATCAACTCTAAATCCTGAGAGAATAATGGACTTGATCATGAGATGTAGGTTGCTTTGATATATCAGGAGTGAGATCTATTAGTTACGGTCAAAACCTCAGTATGTTGGGCAGCCGCATTTATTGTTGATGGAACATATATTCTCAAGATGGAATTCATAATCTCTTAACAGAGATATAAAATATTTCCTTGAGATAAGTTTAATGGGTTTGGTTATTCAGAGTGTTAGACCCAACCACTTTAGTAGGGAGTTACTAAAGTATATATTTATGAAATTGGATTTCATAAATATATGATGAATAACATAAAGGATTAAACCAGATACTCAAGAATTAAGATGTAGTAATCTTCAAAGTGGCAGTCAAAATTTATGACTTTGTACTACTACGAATATTTTAATGAAGGGGTTGTATGTATAATAAAGTCTTGGGATATAATTTATTAATAAGGTCTAGAGTGCAATTATATTCATATAGTGGTATTGAATATAATTAATGGTAACTTTGGACTTGTCAAGAGTTAACAAAAAAGCCCAAGACCCATTGGAGCTAGAGTCTTATTTGTTCCCTTTTAGTCCCACTCCAAGCCACATACTAGAGCCTAATTGGAATGGCCCAAAAGGCTTGCCCCATTAGATAATCAGTTATATGTAAAAAGAAAAACATACAGAATTATATAAGTGGTTTTTATTAAGATCATATGAGGAATAAAATGGTGTATGTGAGTGTTGGACACTCTTTTATTCTCTCCTTGGAAATTGATTGAGGGACCACACTTCTTGGGCATTAAGTGGAATTGGAGTGAAGATTAAAAGTTTTCCCAAGTACTTCTAATTTTGGTTATGAATTTCACCGCATCAAGGTACGCTTTCTATTCTTTGTTCTATAATTCAAGGCTATATGTTATCTTTCATAAATGAAGTAGATTCGTGTTTGTTGCTTCCGCTGTGTATTTTGTATGAGATACAAAACCAGTTTTTCCAACAAATCCTTTGTCTGTTAGCACTTTGACTTAATCTCAGCCATATTGTCTTGTTTTTCTATCTACTTATTGTTTTGTTCAGGACCTACTTCCTAGAAAACGATTGGGGTAGGCAAGGCACTTGATGGAATGTACCTGTTGCAGTCAGACAACCTTCAACAATTCTCTAGTTCTTCACTTGCTGCATTCTTAGTTGCTTACAGCATCAATGATATTTTTAGTCATTTCACTGCAGCAACTTCCACACATGTACCTTCTCAATCTTCTTCCATTTGGCATGCAAGATTAGGTCACCCATTTGATGTCAAACTCAATACTTTGTGTCATGTTATTCCTTCATTACAACCTTCATGTAAAAAAGATTGTCAAATCTGTCCTATGGCAAAACTTAAGAGATTGCCTTTTCCTTTTCATAATAAAATCAGTAATTGTGCTTTTGATTTGGTTCATATGGATGTATGAGGACCATGTTCAACTCCTACTTTGGATGGCTTCAAGTATTTTTTAACTGTTGTGGATGATGCTACAAGAGCAACATGGTTATTTTTTATGAAGTCTAAGTCTGAAGTTTGGCAGTTCTTTTTCTCTTTCTATACTATGGTTCATACACAATTTGGTCTTAAAATCAAAGCTATTAGAACTGATAATGCTAGAGAGTTTAATATGTTTGATTTTCTCAATTCTCATGGAATTATCTATCAACATAGTTGTGTTTACACTCCATAACAAAATTCTGTTGTGGAGAGGAAACATCGGCATCTTCTTTGCATAGCTAGAGCTTTGCAAATTCAATCACAGCTTCCTATTAAGTTTTGGGGTGACTGTGTTTTACATGTTGCCTATCTCATTAACAGACTTCCTTCACCTTTATTGCATGATAAAACCCCTTCTGAACTTCTTTTTCATAAGCTTCCAGATTATTCTCATGTCAAAGTCTTTGATTGCTTGTGTTTTGCCTCAACCATTCCTTATAATAGATCCAAATTCTCTCCAAGGGCAAGGAAACGTGTTTTTCTTGGTTATCCCTTCAATGTTAAAGGGTATAAGGTTTTTGACATTGAATCTTATACTATCTTTGTCTCTAGGGATGTCATCTTTCATGAAAGTGTTTTTCCTTTTGTTTCAAATTCTTGTGGTTCTGTTCAGCAACCTCCATCATTACCTTTGCCTTGTGTTCCTGATGTTAATCCTGTCTTTGATCCCATAATTCAATCTAAACCCACTTCTTCTATACCTCATGATTCAATCATCCATATTCATCATTCTCTTGATGATGATTTGCTTGATGAGGTTCATGCAGAACCCCCTGATCCTAATGTCGATCCTATTCCTCTTAGAAGGTCTTCTAGAGCTATCAAACAACCTTCCTATTTACAGGCTTATCACTACAACCAGGTATCTTTTGTTCTTGCTGCCTCTCCTTCTCAATCAGGTACTTCTCATCCTCTTTCTTCCCATGTTTCTTATCATCACCTCTCTCCTTCTTACAAGTCTTTCTGCTATTCCATTTCTTCCCTTGTTAAGCCTACTTACTATTACCAAGCTGTTTCTAATCCCAAATGGCAAGAGGCCATGGATGCTAAAATAGTTGTCCTTGAGGCTAATCATACATAGACGTTGACTCCACTGCCTACTGGTTAGGAGCCTATAGGGTGTAAGTGGGTGTATAAGATTAAGTATAAGGCTGATGGTTCAGTAGAGAGGTACAAGGCATGGTTAGTTGCTAAAGGTTTTACATAGAAAGAAGGTGTGGATTACTTTGAAACCTTTTCCCCTGTGGCCAAGATGGTTTCTGTCAAAGTCCTTCTTGCTGTGGTTGCCATTCAGGGCTGGTTTCTTAGTTAATTAGATGTGAATAATGCATTCTTCATAGTGATTTGGATGAGGAGGTCTATTTGGCTCTTCCACAAGGGTTTCATAGCTAGGGGGAGGTAGTTTGCAAGCCAAATAAGTCCTTATATGGCCTTAAACAAGCTTCTAGGCAATGGTTTGCCAAGTTTTCTGGAACTTTGCTTTAGCTTGGCTTCATTCAGTCCAAGGCTGATTATTCTTTGTTTACTAGAAGGCAAGGTGATGTTTTCATGGTTCTTTTGGTGTATGTGGATGATGTCTTAATAGCTTGTAATGATAACACTGAGATAGACAAGTTCAAGGTTATGCTAGATGACAAGTTCAAGCTAAAGGACTTAGGTGACTTGAAGTACTTTCTTGGGCTAGAAGTTGCTAAATCAAACAAAGGGATTGCTTTTTGTCAAGAAAATATACTCTTGAGGTTCTTAATGATGCTGGTATGCTAGGATGTAAGCCAACTAAGACACCTATGGAACAAAGTCTCAAATTAAGTAAATTGGAGGGAGAAGAGCTTAAAGATCCTAGCAGCTACAGAAGACTAATAGGCAGGTTATTGTATTTGACAATCACAAGGCCAAACATCACTTTTGTTGTCCATAAACTTAGCCAATACATGTCTAGACCAAGGAAACCACATCTGGATGCAGCTTATAGAATCTTACAATACTTGAATAGTGAACCAAGAAAGGGTCTTATGTTCTCTTCTAAGACAGATTTACACTTGAAGGGGTTTGCAGATGCTGATTAGGCCTCATGTTCTTACACAAGGAAGTTTGTGACAGGTTATAGTATCTTCATTGGAGATTCTTTGGTGTCTTGGAAATCAAAGAAGCAATCTACGGTTTCAAGACCTTCAGCAGAAGCTGAGTACAGGGCCATGGCAGTTGCAACATGTGAGATTGTATGGATTTTATACTTTCTCAAAGACATTGGGGTTAAACATGACAGAGAGGCATTGCTATTTTGTGATAGTCAGGCAGCATTGCGCATTGGTTCCAATCCTGGCTTCCATGTTATCAAGCTAAATCATGTTAGGACTCATTGTCAATTAGCAGACATGCTTACCAAAGCATTGGGTTACAATCAATTTTCTAATCTTGTTGGCAAGATGGGAATGATAAATATACACACACCAGCTGCTCTTGAGGGGGAGTATCAGAGTGTAGAAAGTGTTGATCACAAGGAAGTGGCAAGAGCAGAGGATGTAAGAGAAGTGGAGCTTGATCAGAACAACAAGCATTGCATAAACGACATTAGATAGCCTTTGTATTGTATACACAACTTGTAGTTTAGTAGCTGATTTATTTCTGTAAGTGGTTGCACGTGGGAGTGTTAGTTATTGTTGTGTACTCACGTGTAAGAGTTAGTTTCAAGTCTGTTAGTAGTAGTTAGTTAGTTAGCAGTTAGTTAGTTAGGCTTGCTTTACTCTTTGATATATATATAAGTCTTTGTACTCTAGCTTTGTTAATCAATGAAATACAGAATTTCTTCATTCATTTCTTGATAACATCACATGATCATAAAGTTCCTTTAGTATCTTGTTTGAACACTAATGATTTTCTCATTCATTCTTGACAGGTTTATGCAAAATGATTTTCTCATTCATGTAAAGTTCCCTTTTCCTGGTAGAATTTTCTCTTTCATTTTTAATTCTGTTGAAAATAATCTTCATGTACATAACACATCTAATCAGGCACAAAATTAGTTCATTTTTAGATCAATAAAATGTATAAACATAAATGATTCTCCAGTACAAAACAATTAGTAGGTGCAAGCCATATCAAAGCCTTCTTTATCATACATATCATTCTCTCAACAAGATAATCAATCTTGATCAGCAAAGCTCCAGAGATTCAAATTGCAAGCTCTAGAGAATTTATCTTAATCAATGTTGCATACCACAGTTTTCATATGTCCTGGAATCTATTTGATTAGGGGAAAATAAGAAGTCAAGAACAGCATTTTTTTTTTTAAATTTTTTTTATATAAGAGTCTTTCACTTGGTGCAAGCCAATCCTTGCACCAAGTGAAAGACTCGTGGTGACAGCAAGCCAATCTTCACAACGGTTGAATACTTTATGATGGTGCATAATCTCGCAAGGCAAGGCCAGTCCTAACACTCAATCAAAATTTGTTTGGATCATTTTTGCTGGAATCTTCATCACTCCCTTCAGGACAAATAATGAGTCAGATTCCACAATTATCTTTTTGATTCCACTTACCCTAATCATGTAGATACAGCTTCCTTTTAGTGACGTCTAATTAGCTTGCCTTTAGTGCCATTCATTAGAAGTTCCCATCAAGTGGATTGCCTCTCTTGTTTGTGGGTATTTCTTGAATTGAGAAGTGTCAATTTAAAACCTAAGGAATATATTTTGATAAGACGAATGAAACATGTAATGACTTGTGGAAATACATTATTAGTTGGTAGCAAGGCCTTGGTTTGCTAACTACTTTAAGAATCTTCCACTTAATCTAAAAGTCCGCATAGATCATCTGGAAAATCTTTTCCTCCGTTAGAAAATGATTTCTTGATCACATTTCTGACATGCTTTGTAGTGTTCCCTTCCTCCACCCCCCTCCAAATCCAAAAATTAAAATCCAAGTCTATGGCTTGAATTACAATTCCCTCTGACATTACAACTTACCATCACAAACCATATTACGTAGATGTAATGAAAATATCTAGAGGTGAGTGCATAAAATAGGGTTACTAATTTACACTTTCCAAAGACAGACAACTAGAAGAGGTCCTTTCAAAACAAATTAAACCTCCAATCCAGTAGTTAATCACTGTGATTTATCTATTGATACAGGACTTGAAACACACAAGTTTGCTCTATTTGCAAGGAATCTCAATTAAAGAATCAACAACAGTGCATCACAAAACAATCATTTACTACTGATTATCAACATACAACTAAGCTTGTACACCCTGCATTAAAATAAAAATTAAAAAGATGGGGCAAAGTCCAACAAAGCCACAAGTCACTTTTCACCCCCCCCCCCCCTCCTTTTTTTTCTTTTCTTCTTAAATTCTAAGCACAATACTCAAAAAAAAAAAAAAAAAAAATCACACCTTTTCACCATGAAAAAAAAAAAATATGAATTACTAAAAGTTTATATATTGTCATCAGTACATGGCACAAGATATGCCTAATTGAAAATTCACACCCATGTCTCCAAAACTCATAATAAGTTTATATCCATACATTCTGAATTCACCACCTACTATCTCGGATTAAATATGAAATCTTTCAATATTTCCAATGAAAAACACGGGTTCTTCTATAGGGGTGTGGCTTGTGTCTAGTGGAAGTTTCCACTGGACACGTTAAATGATGGACACATGTCCAAGAGTGGACACGTGTCCACCATCCAACGTGTCCCGTGGAAATTTCCACTAGACACAAGCCATGTCCCATCTATAGTACTATGATCAGAAATGTTGTTTAAAGTGTTCTTTTTCATTTTTCCTATCTTCACTAAATTCTGTAGAAAATAATCTTCATGTATAATTCTTTACATTAAAACTCAATTTCAACGCAACTATAGCTTTTGTCTACCAGTTGCCTAAGATATTTTCAGGCAAACTCAAATCAATGCAAATTAGTCAAAATCTAATAGAGAAAAATTTAGAACTCTTTAGGCTCAAGAAGCCAAACTCAAATCAAAGTACATGCACAACCCAAACTTAACTCAAATTAAATGCATAAGCAAAAAAAAATTGAACTCAGATTTTAGAAATTACCTTAATGCACTTCTAATCCTTTAACTCTAATTTCTAAGCTTGATGGCGAGAGTTGCAGGTGAGGGTTATGGTGAGAATTGCAGGTGACGATTAGGTTAGGGTTTGGGTTGAGTTTTGGTCTATGGGTAGAAAGAAGACAACTTAAAGATGAAGTGCACTTGGAGAGGAGGTGCGTTGGAGAGAATGTACTGAACTGACTAAGGGAGACAGAGGTGGCTACTGATCGGACTGAGGGAGACAAAGTATTTTGGAGACATTACATTCAAAATTTGATTTTATTCTGCATATAACTCGATTTTCACTTTACCAAGTTTTGAACAGTCCAGCTAGAATATTTTATTGTGGAAAAGCCATCGTGGCAATCCAGCGTGGCAAAAAACGTGATAGAAACTCAACCATAGTAAAATTGAGTTATGTATAACCCGATTTTAGTGTGGTCGAGTTTCGTATAGAACCCGACTGTTAGACAATCAAGTACTAAAATAGGAACACAAACTTAAATAGTTTGAAAACATGGATATATTGCTTTTTTTTTTTTTTTTTTTTTTTTTTGCAAAATAAGGGCAAAAAGCCAATAACCCCTAGTTTTCTAATATTTGGTAGTATAAAAAAAATAAGTAATATATATATATATATCATTAGTCAACTTAAAAAAGTATGACTTATTTTTAGGGATTGTTTTCCTCTATTTTTTTTTTTTTTTGAAAAATAATTCTCTCTCACAGCAAGCTAAATAAAGAAAGTTATGTAATTGTTTTTCAACTCATTAAAAGCTGGTACCAAATATAGGAAAATGAGATAATTTCATAGAAAATACTTTCTAGAAAATGACTCATTTTCTAAAAAAAAAAAAAAATCATTGCTAGAACAAACATAGAGATGGTATCACTCAAGCAAGTCTAGGCTATCACAATAGATAAGGCATCTATACAAACCTTCATGGTAAACTTTAGTATTCACACACCTGAATATGGATCCATGTACTGGTATATCTAAGAATCAAGTAATCAAACCCGTCCTTGAACTAGAATGTCATATTTTGTGGAATTAGTGTGCCTGTGCTTTACTCCTCCCCTACGAAGCATGAGCGAGCCAAGTGAAGGAAGCTACAGAAATCATGGAGTTCTAAATTCTATCCATTCATTTTATAAACAAAAATGCATGGAATTTTACCACATCCTTAATCATTTAAATACGATCAACTCTTTTCAAAATAAATTTATAAAAATTTTAAAAACTCTACGATATGGTTACCTTAAAAATTGGAGAACAACTAAATCATAAAATGTACCATAATATATTCTTAATGATTAATTCCAGATAACCACCCTAAACCATAGTAGGTTGCATTTTACGCCTTCCGAGGCTTGAAAATCGGTAGTAAACACAATAATTAGACTCTTCAATTTCAAAAATAAAAATAAAAAATAAAATCTAAAAAAGGGCACAGTAACTAGACAATTACCAATAAAAACTTAACACATCATCTTACCAATATAAATGTGATCATCCAGGTGAAAGGCCTATATAAGTCATTGGATAATCCAGTTTGGATAGACAAATTTACCGGTACCTAATTTTGACAGAGTTAATCGAATAACTCCCGTACCTGTCTATCAAGAATATTCCATTATTCATCTTTTATAATTTCAGGTTTTGTCCCCAAAAGAGGCAGATGCAACTTCTTCCCATAGAGATAATCTTCTATTTGCATCCTCTAATACCTGAAATCTGTTCCATCAAAATTTTCAACTCTTGAAGCCTTCCCTTTTTCTCTTGCATCCCTTCTTCTCCGGCCATCACTTCTTTTTCGGCCATTGCTTTTACTCTAACCTTAGTTCTGATACCACTTATTGGATTCCAAATAATATTATCAACAATATTAGCAATCCAAAATAACAATCACACACAAGAACAGAAAATTTACATAGAAAAACTTTTCTCTTTTAAGGGAAGAACCATGGGACAAACTCCAAATAATTTCACTATTATCAAATCAATTACAATAATTCTTGTGTATGTCTCATGGCTAAAGAAAAATCTCTCTTATTTTTCTTTGCTCTCTCTCACACACACTAATTATCTCTCTCAAAGGCGGCAACATTTTGCTCTTTCCTTTTTATTTTCTTCTCCACGCCCAGCTCTCTCTTGGTTATCTTTTTTTCTCTAAGCTGCTCCCTCTTTGCTACGGATTTGGATCCTCTCCATTTCTATTTGAAATGGAGAGTGTCCAGTTAAGGGACCAGATCCGCTTAAAATAAATCAAAGGCTTAAATTGTGCCACGTCAATTAAAATTCAAGTCATTTAACTCTTCAAGTTCAACCGGGGTTAACAAACTTAACTCTTCAAGTTCAACCGGAGTTAAACTCATCACTTAAACTCTTCAAGTTCACTGAATAGAAAAGCTTTGTGTTTACTCTGTGTTAACTCCATTGAAAAAGAAAAATGCACAACAAAGATGGACGCTAAGAACACAACCAGATTTGATGGGATCTGGTTTGGAAGATCAACTTGTGGATCTTTCCCCAGATTTGCTATAATATCACCTACCTAAATAAAAAATCAAAGCAATAGGAATGAGAGAGGCTGGGTTTTCGGGGCATGGGGCTGAGGTTGTGAAGCCTAGTTTTGAGAAGAGCTTAGTTTTGGTAGAGAGTTCTTCTCTCCATCGGAACAATAGGCTCATTATGCTAATTACTAAACTTGCCGCCATTTTTGTAGAAAGCAACGAGAAAGAGTTTCTTGTTTAGGTACTTGAAAGCCAAATGAAAAATGATAGAGCTTTTATTGAACTCCTGTGCTGTTTGAATTCTTAAGTCTTAAGCCAAGCGTCCGTCTCTCTCAAATTTTATTTTTTTAATCTTGTGCCTTGGTTTATTTCTGTATCACCATGATATACCAAGTACATTAAAAGAACCCATGCCTATTGCTATAATATCCCCAGATTTGAGCATCAACAAAAAAATAATAATAATAATATCCCCAGATTTGCTATAATATCACCTACCTAAATAAAAAATCAAAGCAAATCTGGGGAAAGATCCACAAGTTTATCTTCCATACCAGATCCCATCAAGTCACTGCCAATGACCATTGCCACCGCTACCAGCCCCAGCGAGCACAACACTACCAGACCCGACCTCATCGACTTGGAGTGAGCCACCGTTTGCCCATGTCTACCTTGCAACCCCATCAAATCTGGTTTGTGTTCTTAGCGTCCATCTCTGTTGTGCATTTTTCTTTTTCAATAGAGTTAACACAGAGCTTTTCTATTCAGTGAACTTGGAGAGTTTAAGTGAAGAGTTTAACCCCGTTGAACTTGAAGAGTTAAGTTTGTTAACCCCGGTTGAACTTGAAGAGTTAAGTGGCTTGAATTTTAATTGACGTGGCACAGTTTAAACCTTTGATTTATTTTAAACAAATCTCGTCCCTTAACTGGACCCTCTCCATTTCAAATAGAAATGGAGAGGATCCAGATCCCTTTGCTACTGTCTCTTTTTTCTTTTTGCGGCTTCCTCTTCTTTTTCTTTTTCTTTTTTTCTTTTTCTTTACGAGGCACACTCTCTCTTTCTCTTTTTCTTTTTAGCACCACATGCACCTCACACTCTTAATTCAATTAGGAGTAGGAATCTTGGTACACCACGTACAGTACTTTGCAAGGAATTAAGACTCCTTGCTATTCAAGCCTATCACAAAACTCATTAGAGAGTATTGATTAGATGCGGCTGGACTCCTAGGAACACACAAATTACATGTTTTCTTATTTCATCTTGATATAGGAATCTTCATCACTTGAGCTTTTATTCTTCATGGGCTGGACTATAAATTACCAGCTCCACTCATTACCATGCAAGATATAGGAATCCCTCATTCTATCAACGGTGGTTTTAAGGCCAAATCTTTTCATTGAATAACCCAACAGTTTTGCATTGGATTCCACTTTCGACATAATGCTTGAGGTGCCATTGACGATTCTTGAACCCTTAGTCAATACCAGTCTTGCTCGTGCGTAGTCCACCATTGTTGAAGTACTCATTTCTTGTACCTTCAGACTCCACTTTTCTTGAACCATCATTCTTGAACCTTCAGGCTCCAATTTTCTTGTATCTTCAAACTGATCAAAAACCATCATTGAATTAGAGTCCCCATTTTTTGTACCTTCTAACTTCATTTTTCTTGGATCTTTAGACAGGGCCAGCTCAACACATTTTATGACCTTAAGGTAATAATCGAAAGCGGAGCCTCTTACGAAAAGTTATTAGTTTCTTCCAATATCTCAATTGTTGTACTATCGTTCAACACTTTCCTGCAAAAATTCATTAATTTGATATATTTTTTTAATAACTTTAGCCTCAATTGAATTGATTTCTTTGTACTAATACCACTATGATCATGCCAAAATTATGTAATATTAATCATGTTATTAGCACGTTAAATATCTTTCATGCAAAATATGGCCACATTTTTATGCAAAATTTTCATATGCATAGAGTATTTTACATATAAAATAAAAAACCTTAAAACGTGTAAATTATAAATGGTGTTGTTTTTATTAAACATAATCTTTTCATACCTTGGATATATTCACAATCTATAAAAATAGGGTCTATTTTAGGGTCGATTTAACACATTTTGGGGTGGGGTCAAACACAAATGTAAAGTGTATTGTTATTTAATATTTTATAAGCAATACATGAATTAGAAAAAAGAATCCAATCTTTTATATAATTTGATACATTAATTAGACTATTTTCATATATTCATGAAAATTCTAAAAATATCGAAACAATTAATATCTAAATAAATACCATATTTTAAATGGTCACTATATGTCTTGACAGTGTTGGACCTCAGTTATTGCACAATAGATTTTCGAATTTGTCTCAAAAACTATTAATTCTTATTTTATTTTTGATAGAGAGAAAGATGAAATGTAAAATTTTTACACTCCTAAACTACTACAAATATAATAAAACATATTAATAAAATGTTGAATATTCGAAAATAGTATAATATTTTAAAAATAATATTTATTAAATTTTTGGGCTGAACTAAAATTTTTACTTTGTTAGATAAATATACAAGACATTCTATGATTCTGAAAGCTTGATAATCTAATGACTAGACTTAGTTTAGAGCCCCAATTTTAATTACGGTTTGATTAATTTTAAACTTAACACACTTAATGTGGAATATACGTGATTAGCAAATTAATTAATCAAAGTATTCAACAGTTGCATGTATGAACATATAAGTGAAACTGTGCAAGGCAAATATGTAAAGGGCAGTAGGGAAAAAAATAACAAACCCATGTTAACACGCGATGTGTTATTGAAGAGGAAAACCAAAGAACTTGGCATAAAAACCTCTCCACAACCCTCCAAGTCAAAATGATCCACTAGTGAATAAGTTGGAGTACAAGGTTATCAAAAAGACCCTCCAAGTCTAATCTACCAAAAGTACTTGGACCCTCCAAGTCCCAGCTACTAACGGACTTCACCGAGCCATGTCTTCACTAACTTCCTGAATTTCACAATACCACCTGATTGCACTGCCAAGCCTCACCGGCTTATTTTGGCAAACACCCAATGCTTCCCAAGCTTCAAAATACTCTCTACACTCTGAATGGGTGTGGGTTGTATTTGGGTACAAATATCCTCTCAAGGTATGTCAATGGGAGAGAGGAAGGAGAAGAGACTATAAAGGAATTATTACCTAAGGATGAGTAGCTCTCTCTAAAATGGTGGGTGTTGTTCTAAATAGTCTCCTTACAATTTTGTGGGTAATGAGTGTATATATAGTCTGGGTGAAGGGAATAAGAATCACACTTAAAACCTCAGTTATCAGTGCATCTCGTAGGTCATCTTGCGAGTTGGCCAAGTCGCGAGATTACTCGTGAGATACACTGACTCTTCAACTTCTGGCATATGCTCTTCATGTGACCTTCAACTGTTTTGATCAAATCTTCACCACTAAGACTAAACCCATTACAATTAAATTCCACAAAATACAAGGAAATAAATTAATGCAATTATAACACTTTTTGTCCTGAAATAAAGCTAACATAAATGTTATATAAAACCCATAGGTTTACAATCTCCCTCTATGACTATTCCGTGACAAAACACTCTATAATAGATTCTAAACTTAAACGTGAGTTTGGAAATAATGTCAAAACTCACTCATACCTAAATCTAAAACCTGTAACAAACTTAGAACAAGTTACATGTTTCCTGAAACATTTGTACAAAATACATTAGACTCTCAAGGTAAAGCAAGTAGTAAAAGACAAGTATAAAGTAACAAGTAAAATGCGATCAAGTAAACATGATATAAAAACATATGAGCAACTTGATCAAATAAAAGTTAATTTTACAATTCAAAAACTAGCTCCACTTACGATTTTAAACGGTAAGATTGATCTTTTGCAATAACATAAATTCCATGCAAGTGTTTAATTCCCGACTTTAGTCCATTCCCAATGATTTCACTGCACTTGAATAGATCGGCGTGAATTCTATCCAATGGCGACAATGTTGTGTTAAACTGAGGTGATCAGTGGATAGTGATTTTAAAAGAGGTAAAGTCTCGATGTGGCGACCACATGTCTCGCTTCTAACGACGGCAAATCAAAGAAGACGAGGGCAGCGGAAGAATACATAAAGACAATACTACTCTTGACCACCATAGAGTCAAAAGTATTGGCTCATATATCACGTTAAAGACAAAATCTTATTGTATTGATTAAATTGAAAAATGTGAAAATAGTGTACAAGAGACTGCCTTTTATATAGGCAAGATAAGATATATGTATTATACAAGTAATAGGAGTCAGGTACAAATAGTACAAATAGAACAGTGGGCCGATTGGCGTGATGTTGAAGTTGAAATTGCATGTACAATTAAGGTTCGATACATAAAGTTGTATGTAAACATAATTCACACACAATCAATTTAAAGAATAATCTATATATATATATATATATATATATATATATAACCAAAACCTCTGCTGGCACCACAATTTTCACCAGCACAATATTTAAAAAGTAAAAAATAAAAACAAAAACATTATAACTCCTCAAAACCCTAACAACTTTACCCCTCTCTCAAGTTAAGAAATATAAAGCCACGGTTTCTGCAAACTCTTTCTCCAGACGTAAGAAGCCCTAAACGCACGGTATAGATTATAGCTTATAAAGTTCAGCTTTTGTAAGGTTAGTTTTGTTTATATATTAATTAATACATAGTACTTTGTTCACCATTGAATACTCATATAATCAATTTCCACGTCAGCACAATATTTAAAAAGTAAAAAATAAAAACAAAAACATTATAACTCCTCAAAACCCTAGCAACCTTACCCTTCTCTCAAGTTAAGAAATATAAAGCCACGGTTTCTGCAAACTCTTTCTCCAGATGTAGGAAGCCCTAAACGCACGGTATAGATTTTAGCTTATAAAGTTTAGCTTTTGTAAGGTTAGTTTTGTTTATATATTAATTAATACATAGTACTTTGTTCACTATTGAATACTCATATAATCAATTTCCAAGTCAGTGTTCAAGAATTAAACCAAAATTCTAACTACACAATCATAAAATATTATTATTAGTATGAATTTTATGGAGTTGCAATGTTCAAGAATTAAACCAAAATTCTTTTAAATTATCTATAATATTTTGTCCTCTAAAAATTTTCTCTTTAATTTTAGTACATTGTGTTTCTTAAGCTATAGAGAGATTTTCTTTGGTTTCTGCAAACTCTCTCTCTCCAGACGTAGGAAGCTCTAAACGCACGGTATAGCATTCAAGATCTACAACGCACGGTATAGATTTTAGATTATATAGTTCAGCTTTTGTAAGGTTAGTCTTGTTCATATATTAATTAATACATAGTACTTTGTTCACCATTGAATACTCATATAATCAATTTCCAAGTCAGTGTTCAAGAATTGAACCAAAATTCTAACTGTGCAATCATAAAATATTATTATTAGTATGAATTTTATGGAGTTGCGGTGTTCAGGAATTAAACCAAAATTGTTTTAAATTATCTATAATATTTTGTCCTCTGAAAATTTTCTCTCTTTAATTTTAGTATATTGTGTTTCTTAAGCTATAGAGAGATTTTCTTCTTTATTTTAAATTTTATGGGATGTAAAGAGATCTTTGATTTCGTGAAATAATTTATACTCTCTCCTTCTTTGATTTGATTTACTTACTATCTTTGGCACTTGCCATCGGCAATTACTCAGGACCACTCTTATGGACTAAATCAACTTATTCATCAGTCACCATCATTGATAAATGAGAAATCAAATCAAGGTTATAGTTTTTCTATTTGGTTGCTAGGGTTTTTGTTCATGAACTTGTTATTTTCTATTTAAAAATTGCACTTGTAGATCAATATTTATATTTCTTAACTTGGCATTTGGCACCTATGGCTAAAATTTGTGTGGATCTTTGGAAGTTCAAAAATCTTTTCTCCATTCACCATGGTTTTTCATTGAGTAATTTCTTTCTCTCTTACTCCTCTTGACAAGTTTTGTATTTGACTAGAAGAAAGCTTTTTTGCTTTGAAGGTCATGCAGCACCTATCTCATTTTATTTGTCCTCACCACAAGGAAAACATCTAGGTAAGGCAAATAATCTATTTTAAAGTTTGAATGGAAATTACCAAGTACAAGAGGTAAATCTTTAAGGGATGAGCTTAATTGTTTCTTATTTTCAATAATAAATCATTTTATTGCAATACCAGTAATTGTTTGAGAAATCTAATATGTTCATATTATAGACTAGAGAATAGTAGAAGCCAATTTTACTACAACTACTTTAATTGAGTTGACTTAATTCCGTACAATTATAAAGTATAGCATGAAAGATAATAGAATTAATTGTTGTCATTTTTATTTTCTTTCCATGTTTTAAATTTCCTCTGTATTATTATAACAATTGAGCAAAGATTGAGAAAGTAACATTACTACTCTAATTTGAAGTTTAATGTGTCCTTCTCAAGTCATGATCTTTATTTATATATTTGCAGTTTATATTTCTAACCATTGATGAGAAATTAAGGCTCAGTTGCACAATATGTGTAAATTCTTTTGAAGGCTACTTTAAATAGTAAGTCAATTTGTCTCTTATATTTGGGTATTAGTTAGAATTGTTTTCAAATAATTGTACCAATAAAAGTGAATGTGTATAAATTTTGTTTAACTATCTCGTGCATCGCATGGGTTAGCGACTAGTATATATAAAACCAAAGCCTCTGAAACTCCCACAACTTTCCATATCAGTACAACATTAAAGAAAAAAAAAAACAAAAAACAAAAAAATAATAATAACAAACCCGACACTCAAAACAATAAAACCAAAAATTCACGATGCTCTGCATCCCGATCTCTTTCTCATATCTCTCACACTACCATCTCCTTCTCCCAAAACCCAAAACTCAGATAATCTCTCTTCTCATATCTCTCAAATGCTATCAACTACTTGAAATAAAATGATATGACAATTCGAATAACACGCACAAAATTGAAGTGAAGTTAGAATCTAATTTAGATTTTTTATTGAACTTTTACTCATTTTCAGCTTTTATATATAATATATAAGAGATATGATATATGATTTTCCTACAAAAATTAATTTTGATATAGAATACAAAATTTTTGTTCAACTTTTCTGTTCTACTTTATACTTCACCAATTATGATATGCCACGTGTTTTATTTATTTATTTAACTTTGGTTATTTTGCAAGGAATATTAAATAAACACATGATAAATTATAATTAACAGAACATAAAATAAAACATAAAAGTGAGACTGAGGATTTTTATCAACTAGGGGTGTTCGCGTTGTGATGCAGTGTAGTTTTGGACAATTTTAGCACCACACTTCGCGGTGCAGTTTAGCCAAAATTATAACCGCATCGCACCTCATTTTTACGGTCAAATGTGTTGTGTGGTGCGGTTTAGAATTTAGCCAAAACCATAACCATATTGCATCTCATTTTTAAATCCAAAACAGATTTTTCCCTTTATTTTGGCCAAATTTTAAACTATTCAGCTAGTTTTTCTTTATTTTAGGTTGGCTTTCCTAATCAACACTTGTCAGAATTATTAAACTTTTTCATTTTTTTTGAAAACTTGGGTTATTAAACTATTAATAATATATTTAATATTAAAAAATAAATATATTAATATATAGAGATGTTGCGGTGCAATGTGATACGGTATACTATTACTTGCAGTACGATGTGATTATGCCATTTTGCAGATGATTTTAGTGTGATTTGTGCTATTTGATGATCACCCCTAGTATCAACCCTTTCTCCTTTCACTTCCAAGTTCCATCCAATAACAGGTTCCAGGTGTTTTAAGTGCATTGATATGTTTAAAGTGGATTGCATTGCTGTAGAGTATTAATGCACTTTGATTTCCCTCCATGAATAATGCCATGATATGTTTAAAGTGCATTGCATTGTTCCAAAGTACACCTGCCCTTTGATTTTTCTATGTAAATAAAGCCATGATAATTGATACGTTAAGTACATTGCACGGTTGCTAAGTACTCATGTCCTTTGATTTCCCTTTGATTTCTCTCTATAAATACATGTTTTGTACGGTTTATGTCTCACACACATTAGCCTAATATATTGACATCTTGTTAAAAATAAAAAATAAAAAATAAAAGGATTTCCAGAATCCTAACTATTCAGTCATGGGCGATTTTCCTACCATCCTCAATGATCCATGTATGTCCTCTATCCCTCTCCGAAGTTTTTTCACTCTATATGTTCGAAAAAAAATATCTCATATATATTTTCTAGCCTAGCTACAGCCTACAAGTAATTATGTTAGATATGATAGACCTTTGTGATGCCATCAGGTAATTTGAAGAAAAGAAAAGAAATAGATATAAAAAAGATGATCGTAGGAGTTTGAACATTTAATAGGCCGTATATATATGCAGTTTTCCATGTATGACTCTGAAATACTTTCTGTTTATTTTTTATTTGTTTTGTTTTTAATTTTTGCTCCTTACAATAATCGTTTTCTCATCTAGAAAAGTATTTTATTTCTCAAAATTTAAAATAAAAAGAAAGTATTTAGCTAAATATAATATGACATATGATAGATGATAGATGATGAAAAAAAAAATGTGTTGTAGTTGCATGATCTATGACCACATTATTCATTTTCTAGTTTTCTTTGACTTTATTGATTATTCTTTATTACTTCTTGTTTGAAATCTTTCCCCAACGCCACACCCTTATGTAATTACCCAATATTTATAGATTGCCCCTTAATTATTCATATTCTATTGTATTGCAGTAATCACAAGATCAAAAAGACACTTTCCTCCAAATAATTTCCTACTTAAAATAGAGTCATACTCTCTACTGTCCAAGACTGGGCTAGAGTGTAAGTCCGATGTTTTTGAAGTTGGCGGGCATAAATGGTGTGCTCTAATTCTCTACCCTCTGAACTGCATTAGATTATTAATGTTTAGTCAAGCTAGTAACAAGCCTTCTTTTCAGGAGGTTGTCTCTCTATCCAAAAGGAATTGAGAAGAACATGAATGGTCACATCTCCCTTTACTTGGCAATCGCTGAGACGGGAAAACTTCCTCTTGGTTGGGAGGTTAATGCCAGCTTCAAATTGTTTGTATTTGATCAGATACGGGATGAGTACTTGACCGTTCAAGGTTTAGTCCTCATAACTGATGCATGAATTTATAATTCTAATTGGAATAAAAAAAAATTGTTTCCATTTTTTTTGTGCCACTTTATGCTATGTCAACTGTGATATGTTATGTGTCAATTTTTTTTTTTTTTTTTCATTTACTATCTTTAATTTGATGAGTATTTTTTTGGTTGTAGATGTTGGTGGTGCTATTAAAAGATTCAATGATATAAATAGTGAATGGGGATTTGCCAAATTTCTTCCCCTTGATACCTTCAATGATGCTTCTCAAGGATACCTTGTCAATAACTGTTGCGTATTTGGTGCAGAGGTTTTTGTTCATGAACGTAGTGTCAGAAGGCAGTGTCTTTCCTTTATTGAACAAAAACCCAATAACAGCACTTTGACATGGAAGATTGAAAGATTTTCGACACTAAATGAAGAACAATATTGTTCTCAAGAATTCACCGTTGAAGATTTACAATGGTAATATGTATTACTGGCAGTTGCCCTGACATTGTTTTTTTTTTTTTTTTTTTTAATTTCACTTTTCTGTACTTAGCAGCAGTTATTTGGAACTCTTTTAATTAACTGAATCTAGGAAATTAATGGTCTATCCCAAAGGAGATGCTTGGGCAAAAGAGAAGGCGCTATCAGTCTTCTTGTGTCCATGCAATTGGCTTCTATCAGATCAAAATGTTTTTGCGGAATACAAGCTCCGCATAAGGAATCAAATCAAAGGAAAGCACAAAGAAATTAGAGGAAAATCAAATATTTCAACATGCTTTAAATCGTGCATTCGTACCAAACTATGGATGTATTTAGTTATTTATCTGGTATCTTTCATTTGTTTTGTTCCAGTGCTGTATGCTGAATTTGTTTAATTTCTTTTCTTTTGCAGCTGTATCTTGGTTTTCTTCCTTAGAGTCAGAGGAGAGCTGGGGTTATCCAGATTTTTTGCTTCTAAAAGATCTCTATACTGCATCAAAGGGGTTTCTTGTGAATGATACTTTACTTGTAGAAGCAGAAATTTTAGTGGTGTCTAAAGTTCAGTAGTTCCCTAAGTAACAGCACATACTCATTCGGGGAGCTATTTGGTGATATTGTGGGACAATTATTAATGCAATTTTAGAAATATTCATCTATATGAGAATAGTTTAAATTCATCTTGGTTATGTATATATATTATTGTTACAAGGAACTCAATGATTCCCTATTATGCATGGATTTTTTTTTTTTAAAATGTAGAAAAATATTTTACAAATATTATAGTATGTATCATAATAATTCGCAAAAACACCATTTTAATTCCTACATTTTTGTGTCAAATTTGGTTCGTACATTTTAATAGCAATCAATTTGGTTCACGTTATTTTCAACTTGCAGTCAATTTGATCCTTAATATTAATTCACTAACAGAAAATGTCCACGAGGCAAATGGCTTGGACAGTTGGCAAAGTTGGTGTTGATGTGGCTGCTAAAACAGTAATTAAAATGCTACATCATTTGTAAACCCAAAACAAAGAAATATGAAAACCCACAAAAATAGTTATTCAAACAAAACCATCCATATGCTCAAAGAATACCAAGCGGACCCAAGAATTCAACGTCTCCAACAGCATAGATTTCTAACAAATAAAAAAAAAAAAAAAAAAAAAAAAAAACCCCAATTCATAAACCCAAGCACAAATCAAAGATTTCTCACAATTAAAACAAAACGCAACCATTATACCAACAAAAATGAAGAATTAGATTAAAAAGGAAATTTAAATACAAATTGAGTTTCAGTCATAGATGAAAAAAAATTAAAAATAAAAAAGAAATTAAAAAAAAAAAGAAACAAAAAAAAGAGAGAAGCAAAGAGATGAGGAGCAGTGGCCACAGTTGGTGGTGGCGCCATCGTGAGACCATTGTCTATTATGGTGGGTCTTGTAGAGAGACAAGCATGGCTGAGCTCACGAACCCGAACCCAAGAGAAAGAGAGAGCCACCCTATTGTGTTGCAAAGAAAGTGCAAGAAAATCTAGAGAAATTTTTTTAGTTCACCCTTCAAATTTTTTATTGGAGAAATTACACTTTATCATCCTAAATTATGCCTTAAATTATACTTTGCATCCTAAATTATTCGAATGCATAATTTGCATCCTAAACTATGACTATTGTTATACTTTGCACCCTATCATTAGTTTTACTGTTAAATTAGACAAAAATATGAAAATGTGACTTACACATGTATATTACTTAAGTGACACAAACGTAAAAGACCAAAACCCCCTTCTTTCTAATTAATTAAAAACAAAACTCTCTCTCTCTCTCTCTCTCTCTCTCTCTCTCTCTCTCTCTCTCTCTCTCTCTCTCTCTCTCTCTCTCTCTCTCTCTCTCTCTCTCTCTCTCTCTCTGCATGTCAGCCCCTTGGCACACCATTACTCCACCACTGTGTTAATTGATTATTTACTCTCTTTTTTTTTCTTTCTTTATTTGATTACCACTACTACTAGCATGGCTCACCCAAATTCCTTAACCCAAAGCCCCTTCTCATCGCAAAAACTGTGTAAATTTCTTTATTTGATTGCCATTGGCATGGCTTACTGTGTTAATTTTTTTTTTTTCCCCCTTTCTATATTTTAGAGCAAGTCTACTTCCCACACTTCATTTTGTTGGCCTCATCAATTCTCTTCACCAATATCATTCACAACACCACCTTGAGGACCATGACCAAACTATGACAACCTCATAGCAGCATATACACACTCAAAACTACTGAATATTATTTTTGATTTGGGGATTCAGGGTTGCAAAGGATTTTGATTTGGGGTGAGGAGATGATAAACATGAGAGAGCGAACAGACAAAAAAAAAAAAAAGTTTGTTTTTAATTGATTGGGAAGAAGGGGGTTTTGGTCTTTTAAGTTTGTGACACTTAAGCAATATACATGTGCAGGTAACATGCTTTATATTTTCATCTAACTTAACACTAAAACTAAGGTCAGGGTGCAAAGTGTAACAATAGTTATAATTTAGGGTACAAATTGTGCATTCGAATAGTTTATGGTGTAAAGTGTAATCTGGAGTATAGTTCAAGGTAATAAAGTGTAATTTACCATTTTTAATTATTTTTTTGATGTGATTTTTTTTTTTTTAAAATGGTTGATGTGGCTTTTTAAATAATAATTAAATTTATTTGTATTGTTTTGCTAGCCATATATGTTGTCAGCTGTGTAAGCTATTAATCATGTAGGCATTTCCGTTAATGAGTTAACAGTATGGACTAAGTTGACTTTAAGTTAAAAATAACAGGGACTAAATTTACTGTTACCAAAATGTAGGGCTCAAATTAACTATGATCCCAAAATATAAGGACTAAGATGATGTTTTCACCTAATAAATATTGTAATACATAAAGATGGTACATAGTGGGTAAGTTTTGTTATATTAAACTAAAAAAATAAATACTAATGGATTGTATTACATTCATGTCAACCCAACACAACTCGTTTATTAAGCAGGTCAAATGGGTTGGGTCAGGTCAACCCGCCTTATTAACAGGTCGGGTTAGGTTGAAGGATCATGACACAATTATTAAATGAGTAGGGTTAGAGTTGAGTCATTTAGTCGAATACTCCTACCTCGACACAACATGAATCCAACATGCTAACCCAAATTGACACCCCTCATCTTTGGAGACTTAATAGTGCATTTGAATTGGTGTTACTGTGTTAGTGGGTATGCGCACATTTTTCAACATAAAACATAGCCCAAAAATAATATACAAGTTGGTTTAAAATTTTGGGCTAATATGTTGGTTGACCCATTAAAAGTAGACGTCTTCAACCCTCAATCTCTAATGTCTCATCCAACATTGATGTGAATTTTTTGGGCTAATTTTCTGCATGTATTTGGGTCAAATAAATGGTTTGGACTGGAAGTTTATATTATAGGTTTTACTTGTACCACATAAGACAAAGGAAAAATAGCTTAAATAGACAAGACAAATTTATCCCAAAAAGACAATTCCTATTATTTGGTGTATCAGGAAAAACAACAATGGAAACAGATCATACAAAAGAGCAATTATATCTACATCAATCAATCTAAATCAATATATATATATATATATCAATCATAATCTCTGAGAACCATTTCCTAAGATGAAAAAAGTGACCTACCCATGTTGATTTGGGGCATCTACAAAAATCCATCCCAATTCACATCTTTTTGTGAGCCCAAAACCAAAGATCTGGTTTAGGTGGCCCAAATCAATTTCCCCTGTTACAACTTCCCAAACGGCCCAGCTGAAAGAAAAAAGAAAGGCCCAGATCCACACGATTGTTCATAAACCTTGGCATGTTTGGGGGGAATAATAAAAACAGAGCATGTACTAAACAATCATAAAAAATATAAAAAGTTTCAAACTTTCATAATCCTTCAACAAGTACTATATCGTACTAAAACATGTAAATTCACTGTAGACTTAAAAAGCACAACAGAATGACAGATCCACACTGACAAAATCACACAACATATATATATGGCAAACTTCATGACACAGACTATTTATACCACTTAATTCAAACAAACCAACAAAAACGGAGCATTGCACACTCCGTTTCAGCTCTCTATGGATACTGGAAGCTCCAAATGATGTGAAACCTGCATAGCATGTAACAGTATATTGGAGGCTCAAACAGGGACAGGGTTGACGTTCACAGCTATCATTTGGATATTGTCAGCACGGTAGCCTCCAGGAAGCGGTTGGTTAGCACCACCAATATTGTTATTAGCTATAATCTTCAGTAGTGCAAGAACGAGTGTGATGATTAGGATCACCAGGCTGAGTATCTGAGCTGCAATCTTAACGTCTGAAAGCAACGACATTTGTTAATAAAAAAAAGAATATGTAGCTATTGTGACAGAGAAGATGATTGGAGGGAGGGAAGGAAGCAGAGCTAAGAATATAGAAAGGGCTTGGCTTTGTTAAGCTTGTAACTCCTGTGTGTTAGGTCAAGCCTGTGGTGGGTTTTATAATTATTGTTGAAATGTTTATGCGTCCGTATGAACTGCTATAACCAGTTTGTATCACCTGCTATAACCAGTCATGTCGGCCTGCTAACGTCATATAACCGTATATAGCCGTACCACCTGCTAACGTCATATAACCGGATATTACCAGTCATAGTATCACCAGCTACAACCTTTTTTTTTGTTTTTGGTTAAAAGGCATTCACGTTCAAACAAGCAAATGGAGGGTTAAAGAGCTACAGCTGCCATACCGGCAGCAGCTAGGCTAGCATAGTACAAACCATTATTATCCTAATGATATATGTAAGGCTTTTTTGGCATTTTATAGCTCAAAAATCTTTGTATCAAAAAATGGTATATCTCATTATTGCAAATTTTTTTACAATAGTGCTACAGTACAATTCAGAATTGTACTATAGCACTATGGTCAGGGGCGGCTTGATGCATTTGGGGGCCTAAGGCGAAAATTGACCATCTTAATTTAGATGCAAAATTACTACTAATTAACATGAACTACATAGAAATTTTTTTTTTTTGGAATTTTTAAGACAAAAAAAAAAATTTGACAAATTTTTTCATACTTGTTGATGTGGTAGATTGATAGTGGTAAGTAAAACAGTGGTGTTAGTGGTAGATTTAGATGAAAACTAGTAAAATTTTGCTAATTAAACTCTTATTATTATTCTTTTTTTTTTTAGAAGTGCAACATTCACAATATTTTTTACAACAAATCCTAGATTTTAAACCGCTTTTTGTTTTTTATTTGAAAATATCACTATAATTATTTTTTTGCCATCAACAATATGTTGTAACAACCTGCTACTTAGCATTAGTTGTAAAAGTGTTGTGAAAAATATTGTGGACGACGTTGCATTTTTCTCTATTTTTTTATTTATTTTTCATCTAATAAAAAAAATTATTTTATTTATTGATTATAAATAATCCTATTGGTTAAAATTTGGGGGCCTTTTTTTTACTTGGGGCCTTAAGCGGTCGCATTTCTTGCTCCACCATAGAGCCGGCCCTGACTATGGTAAAAAATATATATATTTTATTCACCCATTTTCTATTGGAATCAAATCCTTGGTTGAAAAAAAGTGATGATGTGAAAGAAATAATAAAGAAAAATTAAAAAATAATATTTTAATAAAAAAGTAAAATAATAGAGTTTTTGGATGTAGGGTGTATTGTAAAATGATATGGTATAATTGATAAAGTAATTTTTTGGGATGGTAAAATAAGATAGAGTAGCATTCTTCAATACTGATGCTCTAGCAACTAAAGTCTCAAGTTCATCAGTAAAAGGAGATTCAAAAATAGTAAAGTCTTCCTCCATTGCACTGCCCCATTTTGCCAGCCAATCCACCTGCTATAACCAGTTTTGGGCTCTGTATTCACGTGTATTTGACCGGATATAACCATTTGCCCTTGGCCTAAAAAGCCTTTTTTTTTTTTTTTTTTTTCTATTTAGCTAATTTTTATACTATTCATGTGTCCAACTATACTATTTCAACTACATTTTAACTTTATCTATGATTCTATAGTCCTTTCAGTAAAAAATTTCAATTTCAACTAAATAAGTTATTCCAAAACAGACCCATAGTATCATCCGCTATATAACCAGTTTTGGGATCCTTATTCATCGGATATAATCAGTCATATAGTATCAACTATAACCAATTTTGGCCTCCTTAAGGCTTAAGCACCTGACTTTCATCAGATATAACTGAGAAATTATTAGGTCCACCAAGAGAACTATTGAAGTGATCCTCCTCACCAGTAAAATAATGTTACTATGAAAATGTGTGAGTCAAATTCCCAATCAGCACAAGAATTTAAAAAAAAAATCACTAGATAATGTCATATTTGCATAAATAACAGCATTTTATTTGTTATAACGATTAAGAAAACCACTTTAGCAATCCTTCTGATGAATCTAATAATTTCTTGATATAACCAGACATGAGTAGCAAATGACTAGTTATAACTAGTGATAGTCTTCATAAGGATATATTTCACTATAGGATTGGGAGTAAATTAAATAAATATAGCCAATTAATATGTAACACTTTTTTGGATTTGAAAATTAAGAACTTTTATCTAGAGCATAAAGTACTCAATAGACCACCCGTATCTTTAGAAAAAAGCCAAACAGCAAGAATGCTTCCCCTGTAAAAGCTAATAGTATCTTAAAACGAATTTATTAATACACTAGACTAACAGTTTTATTTAACTACACTAAACTGTAGGTTAGTTCAAAATCCATTTTGTGTGTATTAATTAAAAAATAAAAAAGATATCGAGGGTAAGTGTAGAATTGTTTTAAATTTGGTTTTGCAAAAAATGGTGAGGAAAAAACAGAAGAAGAAAAAGAAGGAAAAGAATAGGTTTAATACAAGCATTTTTTTTTTTAATATGATATCTTTTGGTTTATCAGAAAAATTAATTTTGATTGGTTGGTAGTAAATAATAGGAAAAATAAATGAGAACTTATAGTAGGATTTTTGAGAGTTTATCTCGGTACAAGTAGATCGTGTTTTTTGCTTTCTTTGACTCTCTGTTTGGTTTAGAAAATTTTAGTAGAAAAGACAGAAGAAAAAGAATAGCTTTATATTGGAGTTAGTTGGATTGGAATGTGTAATGTAAAATATACACAATCTTCTTGTATATGATTTCTTTTGATTTTATCATCTTAAAAAAAGTTATTAGAGTTAGTAGGGAAATGGAAATAAGAACTTGATTTTTTTTTTTTTTAATGAAAAAAATAAGAACTTAATTGAATCTTATGTATTTGTAGGGGTTGAGATAGACGTGTTAGGATTATTCATAGCTTCTTATCTTTTCCTTGACTTGATTAGTCAAGATAAGGTATATGGATGAATGATAATTGGCTGTATATCATGTTTGGGTTCACATGGCTATTGTGAAAATTTCAAATCTCATATCCTTTTTTTTTTTCTATATTTTCTCAGTAGCTAGCCAAACTAAGTTTTTTTTTTTTTTTTTTTAAATTTATCATTTATTTATTTTATTTCAAATCAAGAATGGCTTTGTTCATATGGGGTTTTGGCTTATGTGTAGCGGGGACACCAGGCTTGGATTTTAGGAAAAATACGAAGAAAAAATCGTCAGCTAAGAAATTACACCGAACTGACTCAAGCCCTACCGCTTATGATTGGTTCTCTATTCTCTCTCTTACATATATATATATATATATATATATATATATGCACTTGACTCTCTAGCATAGTTCCTACTGGACTAGAAATTGTTCAGATATTCGATCCAAGATGGAGGTTCAGAGATCTAGTGACTTTGGAATCTTAGCTTTATTTGTCCTTGTTAGGCAAACAATTCCTTCAAGTTGGGGAAGAGCCAATAATTAAAGATATTTGTTGAATTTAGAGCAGGCATTAGCTTTTCCTTTCATGTGGACCCAATAATGCTTGGGATTTAAAAATTAATTTTTTTAAATGCATATTAGTAGTTCATTGTTGGTTTTTCAATCAAACCTACTAATTTATTGGTTTGGAATCATTAGTTTCATGACAAATCAATGCCTTATTTCCTAAAACAATGGCCAAGTCAAAAAAGAAAAAGTTAAAGTTACATGCTATATTTTAAGATTTGTACATTGCATACAGTACTAGTTGGAGAAGCAAATTGTGAAAATGTAAATGCTATAATATTTTAGCTTCTTAATATTCCTGATGTTTTTCCTCCATGTGTTGCAGGATCGTGATTAGTGCTTTGGATCATTGAGAGAAGAAGTGACAATTTTGCTTCAAGTATCAGCAGCAACGCACTTTGTACATAAAGAACCTTTAAAGAAAGTTTTATTGTTGTATATATCTGAAGCATAATAAAAATAAAGTGGTTCACATGAAGAATGGTCTCACAAGGACCCAATTCTTTTTGAAGTTTCATAGGGAGGAAAAGTCTCATTTTTTTCTGGTTACCTTTAGGGAGATTGGAGTGTTATTCAGTAATTAATTTCCTTGGCTTTTTTATATATAATGTCTACCCTAGATTTTTGGGATTAAGGTGTGGTTGTTGTGATTGTTTTTGTACATATGATCAATCCTGGAGTCAGGGGCGAAGCCATGTTTCTCCTTGCCCCCCCCCCCCCCCAAATTTCAAGTTTTCTCAATAGCATATATAGCAAAAATATTTAGGCCCCCTCAAAAAATTATAACCAGCCCCCCCATTTGTTCAGAAGACTTAAATTTTGTCTAATAGGTAAAACTTCTCCTCAAATAAAAGAATAGTTGAGCTCCCCAATTATCCAAAGACTTGTAATTAATCGAGTGGTCTCAGTAATGGACTTGGAAACGACGGTCATAGTGGTGGTTTTGATTTGACTCCTCTGTACAGTGCTTATCATATAAACCAAACCCTAGGACTCGAGGACCGGTTCAAGTAGTACTACTACGAGAATCGGAAGCTCCAATTGACTTCAAATTTTCAGGAATCGTTTATGACTCCATTTCTAGAATCTCATCAAACATTTTTCGCCCAAATAGCTGGGTTTATCCGAATTAAAAAAAAATAAAAAAATAAAAACCACATTAAAATGGTGTCATTTTGGTGTGTTTAACGCCAACAGTAACAGACTTTTAACAGAGCCTTGAATTGAAAAAAAAAAAATTAAAAGTTAGACAGCTGAATTGACACAACTGAAAGTTAGAAGATTGAAATGAAAAAAAAAAAAAATGAAAATTAGAGGGTCAATTTTGCATTTTTACTTTCTTTTTTTAATACTAATAAATTCAATAATGGATATTGACCCGTACATATTATCCAAAAATTACCTTTAAGTATACCTCAAAAAAAATTACATCAAAATTTTTTTCGTTTTATTTTATATATATATAAACACTTGGTGGTTACCTTGAATTGGAATGAATTTGTTGCAAAAGGCAAGTTTTATACCTTTTTGTGAGCCCAAAACCAAAGATCTAGTTTTGGTGGCCCAAATCAATTTCCCCTGTTACAACTTCCCAAACGGCCCAGCTGAAAGAAAAAATGTTTAGATCCACACGATTATTCATAAACCTTGGCATGTTTGGGAGGAATAATAAAAACAGAGCATGTACTAAACAATCATAAAAAAAAATATAAAAAGTTTCAAACTTTCATAATCCTTCAACAATTACTGTATCGGACTAGAACATGTTAATTCACTGTAGACTTAAAAAGCACAACAGAATGACAGATCCACACTGACAAAATCACACAACATATATATAGCAAACTTCATGACACAGACTATTTATACCACTTTATTCAAACAAACCAACAAAAACGGAGCATTGCACACTCCGTTTCAGCTCTCTATGGATACTGGAAGCTCCAAATGATGTGAAACCTGCATAGCATGTAACAGTATATTGGAGGCTCAAACAGGGACAGGGTTGACGTTCACAGCTATCATTTGGATATTGTCAGCACGGTAGCCTCCAGGAAGCGGTTGGTTAGCACCACCATTGTTATTAGCCTCCAAGAACGAATGTGATGATTAGGATCACCAGGCTGAGTATCTAAGCTGCAATCTTAACGTCTGAAAGCAACGACATTTGTTAATAAAAAAAAGAATATGTAGCTATTGTGACAGAGAAGATGATTGGAGGGAGGGAAGGAAGCAGAGCTAAGAATATAGAAAGGGCTTGGTTTTGTTAAGCTTATAACTCCTGTGTGTTAGGTCAAGCCTGTGGTGGGTTTTATAATTATTGTTGAAATGTTTATGCGTCCGTATGAACTGCTATAATCAGTTTGTATCACCTGCTATAACTGGTTATGTCGGAGTTGAAAGTGAAAGTATCACCTGCTATATAACCAGTCATGTCGGCCTGCTAACGTCATATAACCGGATATTACCAGTCATAGTGTGAGAGTATAGATTCAGTGTATCCGCTTAATCCCGCGTCTCACGTTTTTTTTTTTTTTTTTGTTTCACGCGTTTAAGGGAGAGAATTTGCTGTTCATGAGACAAATTTTACGGTTCACGTACGAGTTTTGTCAATGTTCATGTACTGTTTATTACTGTAGCAGCACTGTTTATACATTAAAAAATATTAAAAATAGGTCCCACGGTACTATTCACACATTTAAAAATTATTTTACTACAGTATTTTCTGTTTTCAGTTTCAACAACAATAATTGGGTGTATATCATGTTTGGATTCACATGGCTATTGTGAAAATTTCAAATCTCATTTCCTTTTTAGGCAAACAATTCCTTCAAGTTGGGGAAGAGCCAATAATTAAAGATGTTTGTTGAATTTAGAGCGGGCATTAGCTTTTCCTTTCATTACACCCAATAATGTTTGGGATTTAAAAATTAATTTTTTTAAATGCATATTAGTAGTTCATTGTTGGTTTTTAATCAAACCTGCTAATTTATTGGTTTGGAATCATTAGTTTCATGACAAATCAATGCCTTATTTTCTAAAACAATGGCCAAGTCAAAAAAGAAAAAGTTACATGCTATATTTTAAGATTTGTACCTTGCATACAGTATTAGTTGGAGAAGCAAATTGTGAAAATGTAAATGCTATAATATCTTAGCTTCTTAATCTTCCTAATATTTTTCCTCCATGTGTTGCAGGATCGTGATTAGTGCTTTGGATCGTTTAGAGAAGAAGTGACAATTTTGCTTCAAGTATCAGCAGCAATGCAATTTGTACATAAAGAATCTTTAAAGAAAGTTTTATTGTTCTCTCTCTCTCCGCCCAAGAAAGTTTTATTATTATATATATCTGAAGCATAATCAAAATAAAGTGGTTCACATGAAGAATGGTCTCACAAGAACCCAATTCTTTTTGGAGTTTCATAGGGAGGAGAAGTCTTTTTTTTTTTGGTTACCTTTAGGGAGATTGGAGTGTTATTTTGTAATTATTTTCCTTGGCTTTTGTATATATAGTGTCTACCCTAGATTTTTGGGATTAAGGTGTGGTTGTTGTGATTGTTTTCGTACATACGATCAATCCTGGAGTTGTATTATTGTCTTTGTAAATATGGATTATGTATTCTGAATCCTCTTTCATTGAAATTCAAATAGAACCTGAAAAGTGTGTTATATATATATATATATATATATATATATGTAAGCAGTCCCTGATGTGCTCTACATAAGTTTGTTTTGCATTTGCTTCTCAATTTTGTTTTGATATTGCCAAAATAGCTTCTAAAACTGATATACACCACAATCAGCTTGGAGGATGTATATCAGTATATGACATATTTGAGCCAACAATAAAAGTGTATGTGTTTATGCATGTGGCCATCAATTATGTATGGGTTTAAATAAAAGTGTATCTGTTCCCGTCTATTAATCATCATTTTTATAAATAAAAGAGTTTCTCTCATTTTCAATAATAGATTAAATATTTGACTAACTTCTTATTTTGCATATTAAATCCTACATTTTTATATTTAAGTAGCTAATCTTTTTCTTCTTAAAAAAAACCAATTTTATTCATTTTAAGTATTTAATATTTTCTATCTTCACAGTAAAATAATAATAATAATAATAATAATATTAAAATGCTACAATATGTATCTCCTATAATCCTTTGCCCAACTTCTTTGTCTTAATAAGAGTCATAATATTAGAATGTGATAGTAAGAATTGTTGGAGAAAAATAAATATTTATAGATTATATATATATATATATATATATATATATATATATCTTAATTTTGTCTTCCCATGTTCATGTTTTAGCTAAAGTTCATTTTTTGAAGCACTCTTAGAAATGTCACTTGCATCATATCTAATTCACTCTAAGGATTCATTTAGATACCGCTTATTTTGCTGAAAACTTAAAACACTATAGCAAAATAATTTTTAAATGTGTGAATAGTGTCGTAGGACCCATTTTTAAATTTTTTTTTTAATAAAGTACTTGTAGGTCCCGTGAACAGTACACTGGACCCACTGAACAGTGCATATTGTCTCCTGAAAGGTGAAACACGTGCATAATAAAAAAATAAAAAAACGCAAACACAAACGCAGTTGGTGAAATGCCAATATTCCAAAGTCCAAACGCATTAGGGTCTGTTTGGATAGAACTTATTTTACTGAAACTGAAAACTAAAAACTGAAAACATTGTAGCAAAATAATTTTTAAATGTGTGAATAGTATCGTGAGACCCATTTTTAATGAAAAAGTTGTTAAAAAATGAAATTTGTGAGGTCCATGAACAGTGCATAAATGCACTATTCACTGACAAAAAGTCAACAAGTGCAGCTACCCAAAAAAAAAAAAAGAGCTGAAACGCGTTGTGAACAAAACGTAAACGCAGGCAGCTGAATCCAAACAGCCACTAAGAGAAAACAAAAGAAGGAAACTTGTTTAAAATTCCCTTCTTTTCACTTTTCACGTGCTTGGTTTGTCAAGGACTTGAGAGAGAGAGAGAGAGAGAGGAAATAAAAAGTTTAAGGAAAATACTAAAATATATTTTACTCTTTTTTTAATAGGTAAATAATAGTGATGAGGAGTATGTAAGGTTTAAAGTACAAATATGAGACACTATAAAGGATGCATCATTACCATAAGCACTCACTTGAACTTGAGATTTTACTCTTATCTTGTTCTTGGTAAATAAATATAATTTTATTGAGGCAAAATAGAAGAGGGACCGAGAGGAATCTGCTTATGAGCATCATTAGGGGCCCAAAGAGGGATAGAGTTTATGGGATTGGGTTGCCAAGCCGTACAAAGTGAGGCTCAGGAGGCCCAGTTGTGAACCAGTTTATTTAGGGATTTGGGACAAAAAGAAAATAAAACTACCGCTCTGTTTGTTTCAGCATTAACGTTTTCTGGAAAATTACTCATTTTCCAAAGAGCATTTTCTAGAAAACTGTCTCATTTTCCAGTGTTTGGTAACAACCTTGAAAATGAGCTTAAGAATGTTTTTTAGTGTTTGGTATGCAATTTTTCAAAATTTATTTCTTTTATAATTTAAAACATGAATATTATGTAAACTAACTAATGTAATCATTATAAATAAAAAACCAAGAATGAATTTGGTTTTCATACTAAAATTTTGACAATAGATACAATCAAAATTAATTAATTGTCAAATTTTCATAATCTTTACTACTCATCTTGCTCATATATATAGACAGTAACGTACGTACATACACACACACACACATATATCAACCATTTGTCTATATATATATATATATATATATATATAAATTTGACAGGGGAATACATTTTCAATAAGTATAAATAACAATAACTTTTAATTGTCTACTCTTTTTGTTGGTATACTAATTGTCTACTATGGTCAACCACAAGTCTCCAATATTATTATAAATTATGTATTTACATAATGTACTGTATAATATATCATCACTGCATAGTATCTGCGAACAAAAAAAGTATTTGCCAACAAATGCAATTCTCCTAAACAATTATCATTCATTATATAACAATATTATTAGTCCACAGTAAAGATTGTCCCATGTAAAAGCAATTTAGAGCAATATAGGTACTATGTTTAAAATTTTCATCTTTTACTTCATTCTTTCTTTCTTCTTCTTCTTCTTTTTATTTTATTATTTATTTTTTTGCACTTTATGTACGAAAAAGAATTAACTTTTTCCTGGAATCCATCAAACCGAAAATTTCTTAGAGAAAAAAGAAAATCGAGCTTGAAATTCGAAGCAAAGAATTGGGATTTTGGTAGAGAGGAATGAAATAATTACCACTGCAAATTTGTTCTCCTTTGCAAGTTGGAGCTATTGACCGATCAGTGAAGGAAAAAAAAAATCTAATTAGAGAATTGCGTTATAGAGGGGAAGAGAAACATGGAGAAAAGAGAGAAGAGAGACAAAGAGAGAGATCTATGGGAAGAGGAAAGACCAGAGTTAGTGACAGTGAGGGTGTGAGGAGAGAAAAAGCAAAGGGAAGAGAGAAAAAGTGAGAAAACTTACCATGAGAGAGAGAAGGCGCCAAAAAATTATGTTTCCCATGGCTATAGACGAAGATAATATTTATAGGAGATGCAACGCGTGAGAGAGAGATTGTTTTCCAAAAAAAAAAATTGGAAAACAACCTATAGAAAATAAGCCTTATTTTTATTAGAGTTTTCTATTGACCAAAAATAGTTTTCCATTGACCAAGTTTTTTGTGTGCTACCAAACACTGGAAAATGTGGAAAACTATCTTTATAGAAGGTTTTCTAGGGAAACAAACAGAGCGTACAATGAAATGAAAAAGTCGGCGTGGATGTCACGGATTGTGGATTGAAAGTTCCATCCGCTTACTTTCTATTTATAACCAAGCAATGAAAAATAATATAATCTTCTTCTCTTTTCTTTTCTAAAATGGGTATTAGTGGCATTGTCTAATCACCACATATGCTATACCAAGGAATTTCCTTGAAAATATTGATTGTAACTTCACATAGGCAGACCCAAATTTAGTACTCATCTCTTGCTTCGGTACAACTTATGGATCGGTGCCCAGCAACTTAGCAGTCAGTTAAAGGGTGCAACACTTGAGAATTGCAATTGCCTTGTTCATGAAAGGTTAGACTAAAAGGAAATGAATTGAGATAACTATTTCTTTATTTCGATGGAAAACTTTGTATAAAGATAGTTTTTCGTGTGTTTTTTAATGTTATTAGTATTAGAAAAAAATAAGTCAAAGGAAATATATCTTTAGTCAACATAAAAAGTATGATTTATTTTTAGAGATTGTTTTCCAATAATTATTTTTGAAAAATAACTCTATCTCATAGTAAGTTAAATAAGCGAAGTTATGAAATTATTTTTCAACTCATTTAAAGTTGCTGCCAAACATAGAAAAATTAGATAGTTTTATAGAAGATATTTTTTGAAAAATGACTCATTTTCTAAAAAACATCATTACGAAAACAAACAAAAAGATAGTATCACTCAAGCAAGGCTAGGCTATCACAGTAGATAAGGCATCTATAAAAACCTTCATAGTAAACTTTAGTATTCGCACACCTAAATATGGATCCATGTACTGGTATATCTAAGAATCAAGTAATCAAACCCGTCCTTGAACTAGAATGCATGTCATATATTGAGGAATTAGTATGCCTGTACTTACTCCTCACCTACAAAGCATGAGCGAGCCAAGTGAAGCTACAGAGATCATGGAGTTCTAAATTCTATCCATTCATTTTATAAACAAAAATGGATTGAATTTTACCATATCCTTAATAATTTAAATACGATCACCTCTTTTCAAAAAAAATTTCTAAAAATTATAAAAACTCTACGATATAGTTACCTTAAAAATTGGAGAACAACTTAATTATAAAAAGTACCATAATATATTCTTAATGATTAATTCCAGATAACCACCCTAAACCATAGCTGGTTGCATTTTACACCCTCCGAGGCTTGAAAATTGGTAGTCAACACAGAAATTAGACCCTTTAATTTAAAAAATAAATAAATAAATAAAATCTAAAAAAAGGCACAGTAACTAGACAATTACCAATAAAAACTTAACACATCATCTTACCCATATAAATATATATGTTGAATAATAAAGTTGCTTTTGTTCTTTTGTCTATTGCAGTTCTCCCCAGGTGAAAGGCCTTTATAAGTCACAGGATAGACAAATTTCAGCATTGGAAATTAAAAAAAAAAAAAAAAAAAAAATCTAACTTTATAAAAAAAGAGGCAACAGATTTTTCTTAGCATGTTGTTAATTCAGAAAGTGCCTGATCAAACATAGTGCAATTCAGAACCTGAGGTTAGCGCCTGATCATTTCCTCCATTTAATCATTTTCCCACAAAAAATTGTGAGTACTTTTTCTCTGTCTCTACTTTATTTTGGTGGATTTTTTTTCTTTCTTATAACACTGATGTATTATGTTTTTTTAATTTCCCCGCACAAAGTCTGCCTTTTCCTTTTATTACTTTGGTTGAATTTTAATTTGGGTTAATACTTAGTTTTTTTGGAAATAGGAATTTGAGTTTATATCAAAACACAATCTACATGGTTATGAATTTGAATATGCCTACCAAGTGTTTGAGTAATAAATTAGTATAAAGTCTATATTTTATTCCCTTGGTTTCATTTTAATTTTGGTCAAGATAACATTGTAATTTTGTGATGAGTTTTTATTATTATTATAATCTCCTTATTTGTTAAGAGTTGAAAATTTTGAATAATAAATTTTAAACTTATAAAGTTTAGTTGTATATTAGGCAAATATAACACACTACAACAGAAGTTAGAAGAATATGGTTCACCTTAAAAAACAATATTAATTAGACATGCAAAAAATAATAGTATGATATATTTGTAGAGATAAAAATAAAAATAAAAAATACTTGTGAAATCTTAAAAAAAAAACTTGAAATTATTGTACTATATATATATATATAACACCTCATTACTTATATACTCTAACGCATCGCGTGAACCTGCGACTAGTTGTGATAAAAGCTATCTTAAATCCATTTGCAACACCATGTTGGTCTTTCATTGCAATTCTAGAAGAGACTAGTGCTATTTTCAATTCTTTTGTAGACTGGAATGCCTGTTTTGTTTTTAGAAATTCTAACTTTGTAGCTCATCCTTTAACCCAATGGGTATAGCTCATTCCCCCGCCCCTCTATAGTTTCTGGGTTTGTAGAAGGAAAAGTTGGCTAAATCCCATCCCTTCTTTTTTTGTTTTGTTTTCAGTTGTTCTTCTTTTTTTGGTAATAATATTTCTTATTCAGCAAAAAAAAAAATATGATTGGAATGGCGTCTGGATTACTTCTAGGGGAAAAGAAACTATTCTTACTATAAATTGTCGGTTTTTGGAGACTTAAAACAGTTAAACTTTTTTGAGGAGACTTAAACAGTTAAACTTTTTTTTTTTTTTTTTTTTTTTTGAGAAACTTAAACAGTTAAACATAATAATGCATTTGAATTGGTGTTACTGTGTTTGTGTTTGTGGGTATGCGCACATTTTTCAACAAAAAACATGGCCCAAAACAGATATACAAGTTGGTTGAAAATATTGGGCTAATATGTTGGTTGACCCATTAAAACCAGACGTCTTCAAACCCCAATCTCTAATGTCTCATCCAACATTGATGTTAATTTTTTGGGCTAATTTTCTGCATGTATTTGGGTCATATAAATGGTTTGGCTACCGTATGTTAGAAGAATATGGTTCACCCAAACGAATGTTTACCGTATGACCTGCTATTCCAGTTTCTTGGCTACCGCCATACCAACCACGAATGTTTACCGTAGGACCTGCTATTCCAGTTTCTTGGCAACTGGTTTCTTTGCAAATATGAAATGAGTATGACCTGCTATTCCATTTTCTTTGCTAGTATGAATTGTTTATCAACCATGAAGTGTTCACTGTATGGCAACCGGTTTCTTTGCTAATATGAAATGTTTATGACCTGCTATTCCAGTTTCTTTGCTAGTATGAATTGTTTATCAACCATGAAATGTTTACGGTATGGTGGTGCTATTCGTTTACCGTATGACCTGCTATTCTAGTTTCTTTGCTCCTGCACAGTCCGTATGACCTGCTATATTTCAGTTTCTTTGCTCGTATGACCTGCTATAACCGTTTCTTTGCACCGCAAAATACAAGATTTTATCCATACTATTATTTAAGAGATTTTTACTATTTGAATTTTTCATTTTTTAATTCAAAAATAAAAAAATAGGACCAGGACCACTCTTCTGTTAATTTTCAAATTATTTTATCCATTTATAAATTAGATTTACAAAATAACAATTATATATATAAAATAAAAACATAATTTTTTTTTTGGCTAAAAAGAGTACTCTCCTGTTAATTTTCAAATTACTTTATCCATTTATAAATTAGATTCACAAAATCACAATTATATATATAAAATGAAAACATAAATTATTTTTTTGGCTAAAAAAATTACTCTCCTATTAATTTTCAAATTACTTTATCCACTTATAAATTATATTCATAAAATAAAAATTGTATATATAATTAAAACCTAGTTTTTTTTTTTAATAAAAAAACCCAGTTTTTTTTTCTATACCAGTTTCTTTGCTCCTCAAAGCACCCGACTGCGGTCTTTTCACCGGATATAACAAGTTATGAGCGCTTACCACGTTACATAACTGGAAATTACTAGTCTTTTTTGATAAACAAATACACACACACACACACACACAAGTGAGAGGAAAAGGAGTTCTAACATAAAGGCACACCACAGGCATATCCCCACGATTCATTTGACCATCCAATTCCAACCAAAACCAATCAAATTTAGCACACCCTTGACCCCACGTGTGAGAGAGCTTTCCTAGAAATTGTGTGGCGAATAGGAAAAGCATTTTAAATATAGAAAGGACTTCGTTTTGTAAGAGCATTCACAGCAGATGTAGTATTTGTGCTAAATGCTATAATATTTAGCATTTAGCACATCAAACACTAAAAATAGAACTTTATCAGATGTGTTAAATGTGTCAAATTTTTGTAACATGCTACAATACCATTTCAATTTTGACATAGTACGGACGAAGAATGGCATATGATTTATTATTTTTTTATTCATCTTTCTCTCTCATCCCAATTAAAATATCACTTTCATCTTCTCCTTCAGCCACAGATTCACCGCCTCCATCTCTACTCTCCCATACTCTTTCTTCTTCCCTCTTCCCTTTTGCTTTATTATATTCTCTTCATTTTATTTAAATAAAATTATTTTTGTTTAGTCTAAACCTAATAAGGAGTGAAACTCTATCTCTCTAACAAGTCTAACTTGAACTCAAACTCACCATTATCATTTTTTTAAGACAAAATTATTTTTGTTTAATCCAAACTTAACAAGGAGTGAAACTCTATCTCTCTAACAAGTCTAACTTAAACTCAAACTCAAACATTGATAATTTATCTCCAAATTTGTAAGGTTAATCATGAACACTATAAAAGTAAGGCAAACCCCAATATTTTTTTTTTAAAGTCGATTAGAGGACTGAGCTCTTCTTATATTATTTTCTTCTTCTCTACTTTGTTAAAAAAAATTTATTTTATGGTTTTTCACGTATTTTTTAAAAAGTAATTTTCGTACATGAACCACCAAACTCTCTTTAGCTGTATTTTACAAGATAAAAAAACTTGCAATAATTGAAATTATTCTTTCAAATGTAACCCATGTTTCTCTTATATTTCTCTATTGTTTAGTCATATATATTTTGTTTTGTTTCAATAATTTCTAAGCAATGAATCATCTAATTCTTTGATATTTTTTTGTCTTTCAGAAGTTTTAATATCTGAATTTTTAAGTTATTTTTTTGGTAGTATATGAAACTATTTGACAAATTTTTTGCAAGTCATTTCACCTTCAAGTAATAACTTCTTCATCAAATTGTAACATAAATTAAAGTCATACAAGAGCAAATCATGCAATGGTGTAATTTCTTAAATTTTTTATAAAATTGTTTTAGTCTACCTCACAAATAGGTAGGTTCTCGTGCATAACATGAGTTAACAACTAGTTATCATAATAATTAGTGAGTCACATGAATCTCTAAATTAGTTAACGTAATACATACATGTAGGGATGATGGACCAAAATTGTATATTGGGCCTTGGGCTTTGTTCGAGTACGTTGATTTGTCTGAGGACGAATAAACAATAGTAAGGGTATTAAGTTCAAAGTCCCATAAGTAAAATGCAAGTGGAAATGTTAGGAAAGGTGGTCCGAGGAGGAGTGTCTCCTCGGATAAACGAAGCACAAATCAAACGTATATTCTATCACTCAAAATGACCTTCTTGGAAAATCTACTGAGAGGGACGTGCGTTATGAACATGCTGGAAGAATGGAAGTTAGGAAATATCTAAGGAAAAGCTGCTGTCACCGCATTGAATGCCCTGCAACTAACTTTCTGGCCGTATTTATTTGGAGAAGACCCCTAAACAGTGCTGTCTTGGCTACCTCAACTCACAGAAGGCCAGATAGGGTATCTAATGGAACAAACACTCAAGTAGTGGCTCAAATGATCAATAATTGTAGGATCAAGATCGTCCAAAAGAAACTATATAATGTAAGAGATCCTCTATAGATAGAGGATCGAAAAGAGAGAGAAAGAAAGGACTGTAGCAATCAAATTATATTTGTAATCTGTTTAATTGATTTATAGTAGAACTCACCTCCTCAGACCGTACCGAGAGCAAATTTATTTAAGTCAATCTTTCTTGCTTTTGTTTGATTATCTTTCAAACACATTCTATCCGTTATCCAACTCATTAGGACCTAGTTCTCTAACCCACTCTCTACAAATTTATTATATTGGGCTCATTGGGCCAATATCCCTTCACATTTTGGGTTTGGGTTTTAAAACGTGTCTCTACAATACATATATTGAGCCACTTGGCACAAAGATAGCTAGTATATGTTGGGTAAGTTTTGTTATATTAAACTACAAAATTATAATAAATGAATAAACTAATTAAAATAAATACTAATCTTTATTTTAAATCTTGAATTTTTTTATAATAAAATTTTAATTGGAGTATAATTTAATTTTCTTGAAGGTTAGATAATAAAATTTTACTTCAATTAAATCATCTTAACAATTAATAAGTTAAATAAAGTCTTAGTTGGAGAATGTTTAATTTCTTGGAACTTAGGTAATAGAAATTTTAACTATCTTATACTAACTAATTTAATAATTGACAAGAATGTAATCATAGAGATAAAGATAACCACCTAGAATAACAATGACTTTAAGAACTCAACATTTTATTAGATACTAATAACTAGGGGTGGTAATTCGTGTTCGCGGGTTGGGTTCGTGTCGTGTCAAGCTATGAGTATTCGGTTATATGGGTTGTCCCGAACCCGACCTGTTTAATAAACATGTTAAGAATCATCAACCCGAACACGACCTGTTTATTAAACAGGTCAACCCGACCCAACACATTTAACACGTTTAATTAACAAGTCATGTAAAGGTCAATATAAATGACTAATTTAATAATCTATTTGATTAATAGGTCATACAAAACCTATATAATTTTTATCAATTCCCATATATCTAAAATTAAAATACAATTACAACTATAAATATTGTAATAAACATATAAAAACAACCATTAATTGAGCAATAATATCAAAATAACTAATAATTTTATGAGCTAAACGGGTTAGACAATTTCGCACGTTAAACACGAACATAGCCCGTTTATTAAACGGGGTAGCCATGTCAACTCAAATATGACCCGAACCCGTTTAGCCTCAACCCACGACTTGTTTATAAACAGGTTAGTCGTGTCGGGTTTGCAGGTCGTGACATATTTTGTCACCCCTACTAATAACTAGAATTTAACCATGGATAGAATTATTGTTGATAAGGAATTCATATCACTTTGTATATTCAAATGAATAGCCTTTAATTTTTCAAATTTTTCTAAAATATTATACATATTCACGTGCATAATTACATGTGTTATATTTAATTTTTTTCTCCTCTTAATTTATCTTGGTTTCACCACTGATATGATGAAATATAATTAATGCAAATGTGTTCCTTTCAACTAATGTAAATGTATTATCATTTTTTGTGTTTCCAACAAAAATATCCAAGGTTCAAATCCTCCCTCCTTATTGTAATTATTAGATTATCATGACATTTTGGAGCAAGTTGTGCACCCTTTTTCTTAATGATATTCTTGGGTTGTGCACAAGTAAAAGGGAAAAATTATTTTTAATGTAGTGCACATGTAATTAGGAGGGCTGTGAGGAATTTTTGCATATAATTAATGTAAATGCAGTCTTTTTTTTTTTTTTTTTTTTTTTTGAGAAAGAAATGCATTGTTAAGATGAGTAAATTTTTGATAAAAAAACAAAATCTATTTATTATTAAAACATGATATATATATATATATATATATATATATATAGACACAATAAATTCGAGGTGGATGAATTGTGACTTGCCGTATGCAATTGGTAGTCCACATGGCTTGAATAGTTTTTTTTATTATTTAAATTTCCACATGTAAAATATTTGAATTTTCAAATTTGATAAATGGTAAAGCCCTAGTAGAGGCTTCTACTTTAATATACTCCTATTAGACTAGAATAAAATTTCTCTTCTCTTCTTTTCACTTTTTGAAGAAAGCCATTGACAAAGATTCGTACAAAGATTTATATAATTATCCCAAAGATTTATACTTTAAATTTGACAAAGATTTATACAAAGATTACCACAAAGAAAGAAAGCCAATGACAAAGATTTCAATAATTATCTCTTCTTTTCGCTTAGTGGAGCCAACCCCTCAAAATCAAGGTAGTCAATATTATAGCAAAAGTTGTTTCATTTTGTCTAGTAAACTAAAATATTTTAGCTATATATATATATATACACACGTATATAATCCAAATACTCTGTAAGCCCAAATATTGTTCTAAATACATAGCTAAATAACATGTGTTTTATAAATATTTTCATGTAATTATAGTTTTAAATAACATGTCATTGAATGCCATATCTCTTGTCCAACAATTAAAAAAAAAAAAAAACTTTACTAATTAAGTTAATTGAAACTCACATTACCTAATAAATCCAAGTAATAAAACCTTAACCCTAAAATAGCCTTTTTATGGGCTTTTTACCCAAAAAAAAAAAATTTATGGGCTCACTCGTTCTAAAGATATCAGATGTGCAATAAACCAACCAAGCTTCAAAAATATAATAATTGATTGACCTTTGAGTGCATCATATCTCAAAAGGGGATGTAGCTCAAACGGTAGAGCGCTCGCTTTGCATGCGAGAGGCACGGGGTTCGATACCCCGCATCTCCATTATCTTTTTTCCACTATATCCACCAAACACGACGTGTCGTTTTTTTTGGTCGAAACTCGAAACCTATATATAGCTAGCCCAAAGGTCTCCCAACAAAGAACAAAGGCAGAGTTTCAATACCCATTTCACAAGGCGTTCCCCTCTTCTCTGGTTTGCTTTTACTTTTCTTCTCACTTTTTGTTTTGTGTTTTCCATATTTATATGTTTCAATCTGAAGTGGGTCTTTAAAGTTTTTTGAATTTGATTGAGTTTTTCCCACTTTCACTAGAGGACACCAAGTGTTCACGTTAATGTTGCTGAAGGAAATGCATCTCACTTTGTTTAAATTAACTCACTTTATATGTTTGTAAAATCCACCAACTGAGAAAATGGAGATGCTGGGTAGTTAAACTTTGTTACTTTCTGCATAAAGGTTTCATTTTTGTTCCTCTAGAGAGTAGAGGCCACCTTTGTTTGTATATATCTGAGTATTTCCCACTTTCACTAGAGGATACCAATTGTTCACGTTGTTGCTGAAGGAAATGTATGGCACTTTGTTTACAATAATTACCAAAATGATTACACGACTAAAATGGGGCTTCTGGGTAGTTAAAGTATCTAACTTTTTGCATACAGGCTTTATTTTTCTTCATCTACAGGCCCGCCTTTGTTTGTATATATTTGATATTTCTTTCTTTTTTCTTTTTTCTTTTTTAATTCATTTTTGGTAATGGCTTGGAACTTTTTTATTTTATTATGGTCTGGTTTCCAGGTAGTTGTCTTTCGTTATGCTTGTTTATAAGATATCTCAGCTCGGAGCTAGGATTATCAAGGATCTCACAAGAGGTACGACCTTGAAGTTGATATGTAAAGTAATGTGTGTTGTGCTTTAGATTGATATTATTAATAATAATATTGTTGTTGTTTAATTAGATGAAATTCACTAATGAGTAGTAAAAGTCATACTTAATGGACAAAACTCTCACTTTTGTGGGATCCAAAAGACATGATTGGGAGGCAGCTTTTTTTTTTTGGGAGAGATTGATTCTGGTACTTGAACCCACATCATGCCGCTTTGGTGGAGGGCACTAATCAGTAGTAGTTTGCTAAAACCTTATTGATTTTCAAGTTGGGTAACAAGTGAAATTTGGTGCTTTTGCATGAATGACCTAATTCAATTATCATGTACTGAATTTACATATCTGGTAGGAACTAAGTTGGTGGGAATGGATGCCTAAGTGTACAGACTTTAAATTAACACTAATACACTATGGAAGGCATGGGCTTATTGGACGTGGATCCTTTGGTCACTTACTAATATTAATGTTTCCAACAATCACAACATGAATGAATAAACATAAGCAAATATTAATTAAATACAAGTGGAACAGTTTTTGTGCTTTTTTGATTGGGATTAATATCCACTTCTGCATTCTTTGTAGGATTTTTCTGGTAGTAATTTCAAGTTAGTTTCCTGAACAATAAACAATGGTTGGTTTGCTTTAATGAAATCTAGTAAGGTAGTTGCCTTCTTTAGGATCTTTTAAACTTGATAAGTAAAGTGTTCCTACTAATGATTTCGTGTACATGTGGAATGGAAGCCAAAATATATGATCCCTTTTCTAGAACCCAATTATCAATATACTCTTGTTGTTATAAATTCCTTTGGTGCTATCCCCATTCTTGAATCTTAATTTATTGGGAGTGGATTCTTTTTCAAAGTTGTCCCATGTGTTAGGACACTTAATTTAACAGAGCACTATGAATCTGTCATTACCTTATAAAAGATTAAAAAAATTTCATTTCATGCTCCCTTGAAAAATTGCAAAATTTGTCAAAACTGAAAACCTTCGTTGTTAATCATGACTAGTGCTGAAGAAGAAAAGGTTAATTTTAGGGAAGTGGATTTCTATAAGATAAGTCTGTCTGTGATATAGCAACAAATTTGTTGTAATTACTGTTCCACATCTTTAAACTTGTAGTAACATATTCTTTCTTATCAACATGATTGTAAGGCACTTCATAGTGGCATGGACACTCAGTTTCATGTTGGTGGGATCTGAGATGTGATATCCTAGGCTTGGGAATTTTCTGTCTGTACATGTAGAACTACTAACAATCTTGCATAATGACTAGAAAGTCATAGTTTATTGGATTGCTTGTGTCCACTGACACCCTTCTTTTATTATATCTTGTGATTATAACATTTTATAACTGCATAATTTGTAATTTACAAGTAGAGAATAGAAAATGTTTCAATACTAAGTTACATCTAAGTAGTTAAGATCTAGGCTTTGTTGAATTGAATGAAGTTTGAAGTCATTGGTACTAGTGCTTCCAAGTATTTTTAACCCTATCAATTGTCTCAGGCTCTGTTCCCAGTACATTCACCAAAATTTCCATAAAGCAGTAGTGTCAGTCGTTATTACTTTGACAAGGTAATGTTTTGATGTCATATCTTTATTGGCAGGGCATTTGACATCCGCATCAAAGATGGCACAATCACATGCATTTTGCAATCATTATTTGCAACCTCTGGTTAGCCTTTTAAAGTAAAATTTTGTATTTTTTTTTTTTTTTCATTTAAAAAAAACCTTCTAAGCATGCCAATGTTCTTGGCTACCATGTTCTTTCGTATCATTGTTCAGAAAGTTTCATATGCATCCAAGCAATTGATTAAGTCACAACTGTGTAATCATTTTGGTGACAATGTTCATCTCCATATTCATATGGCCATTGCTTCATTCTACTATCTTTTGGGAAGGAGGGGGGAGGGGCAATAATACCAGTTTGAAGATAGATCTTGATTCCTTAAACATGCAAACAAGGATTGAAAGAGTAGCAGAAACACAATTGGCACCCTTGTGGTTAGTGATAAAGAATTGTAAAAAAGTGCTTTACTCTAGCGATGGTTTTTTTTTTTTTTTTCAATAAAAAAAATTGCAACAATAAGTTGAGTGGACCTTGCCCCTAGGTTTTGAATCCAAGCTGTCCATAATGGGAGAGCTGGAAGTGGAACTGAGCCAAGAGTATCTTGGCTAGAGTAGTGATGGTTTGCTTGGCTCTCTAAAGAGGCAATTAAATTGAATGATACTTGCAGCTGGCCTCTCCTATCTTCAAGAAGATATAGACCTAGTTTTGTGTATTGAAGTAGTTTTTGGTGGAAGGGGTGTGATTGCAAGTGATAGGATTGAGACTGCACAGTAGATTAATTGGTTATGTAATGTAGAGTAGCTTTTGCTGACAGATTTTTTCTATGTGCCTCTTATTTGCTTTTGTATATACATACTTTGGTTTCATATCAGTTTGATCCTTTTAAGGGTGCAATCTAATGTAAGTACTTTGGCAGTCAGAGTACTGTATCTGAATTTTTCTGCTTGAAATACATGGAATCTCTTGTTTTACCTAGCACCAAAAACGTTGTTCAGTCTCTAAATATTATCTCCATTTCAGAAGAGTCGTTCTTTTTGTGCAAAAGCTTCTGACAAGGCCCATGAAGAATGGAATGAAGAAAAAAAAAAAAAAAGTAAGTTGCTCTGTATATGGAAAGAGGCTTTTAGGGACAAGGGTTTAGGGGTTTTAATATTGATATATTCAAGAAGATGAACATGCCTACTTAAACTCGTGCAATATAGTAAAATATGAAAAAATGGACTGCCATCCTTGATGCCATCTATTGCTCTCATATCTAATTATTGGAACTCACTGTTATTTTTTCCTGCTCTCTCCTCACACCCATTTGTTCAATTCTGCAGAATATGTGTGACATTTATTGAGAAGGATGGAGAGGAGAAGGTTATTAATGTTCCAATTGGAATGTCTATGTTAGAAGCTGCCCTCAAACATGACATAGATATTGAAGGTAATACTTGAGCATGATATTCAATGTTTTGCACCTCACCTGAGTCTCCATTTTTTGGCCTCCTCTTGATATTGCCATTCTTTTAACCTTACCAAAATAAGGGTTAAAGGCAGAAGTTATTAACTCTTTCCACAATGTCGAATTGTGTTTTATGTGAGATGAATTGATTCACTGTTTCATACCGCTTAACAATTACTTGATTGAATTGAATTATGGAGACAATTAGTGAAATTTTCCTTCAGCGATTAGGGTCAAGGCTTTTTAAATTGGTTCACTTGAAATTCAAGTAGAAAAGTCCCAAGTATACTTATAGTGCATTTCTTGTAAGATTAATGAGTATTAATGTGATTGTAGGGGCATGTGAAGGATCGTGTGCCTGTTCCACATGTCATGTAATTGTGCAGGTATACGTGTGTTTGGAACTTGCTTGTTTCTAGAAGAAAATTGAGCCTTCGCAATACACACTATATGAGAGCCAATAATGCAAAATAATGTTTATTGCACTTAGCTCTTATCCAATGAATGTCACCATACTACTTTCCTTCCCTGGCTAAAATGCATGTTTTTCCTATCTTTCCTTTTCCCCCCTATGTACTTTTGATTGTGTTGAGTTAATTTAGTTCCAATGAGCTAATGAGGTATGTTCTGAGGGTCTAATGCTAACTCCTAAAACTCTTGGCTAGGATATGGAGTACTACAATAAACTAGAAGATCCTACTGATGAGGAAAATGACATGTTGGATCTTGCTTTTGGGCTAACTGAGAAGTATATCCCTCCGCAATAAACTAGAAGATAAAAAATTTAAGAAATTGAAACTAAGTTAAATTAAAGTAAAATACATTACCACTCTGATGCACTGCAATACGGAAAAATCTATAGCTCACAAATCAATAATGAAAACAAAATGAACAATAAAAATCCAAATATACACAATACATAATCAACACTCCTAATATCCAATAAAATCATCTTATATCATCACTATGCAAGCTACCCGCTTGCATCAACTCAACAACTCATCATAAAGTAGAAATTCAACATCTCATTGTAGAGTTAAAAAAACTAGTTTGTTAAGTGAAAATTACTTACTATGCCCAATGGATCACCCACCTCTTTACAAGAAATCCAAACTTACCACAAGCAAGAATGCTTCCCTTGTAAAAGCTAATATTATTTTACAATGAATGCATCAATACACTAGTCTAATAGTTGCAACAATAGGCGTAAAACAATGAAGTTATCAATAGATTCAATACAAAAGCCTCTCAATACAAAAAATTAAATTAAATAGACATTGACACTATTTTCTTCTAATCATTGGAACAAGGGCTACAAAAACACAAAACTTTAACCAAAATCAAAACTAAAAACATCAAAATGAACTCACTATGAAACATATATATACACATGCGTAGCACAAACAAACCAAACTATAAGCAAAATTAAAATTTAAAAAAAAAAAAAAAAAAAAAAAACACCAAATTAACTACAAATGTAGACATAGAGTACAAAATAGAGATCAAGAGAAAGAGAGAGTTAACTAGAGTGTGGAGGAGATGACTATGGGTTTGAGATTTTGGAGGAGAGGGGGTGGGATTTTAGATTGGGCTTTGAATATAGAAAGAGTTAGAGAGGAAGAGACAGAGATGGAGAGATGGGGGGAAGGGGAATTGGTATGGTGGTGTAAGGTGGTGTTGAAATATGGAGGAGATGTGGATGAAATGGGTACAAAGGAGATGTGGGTCGTCATGAGGAGGGGCAGCTGGCATTCTTTGCCGTTGTCGGCTTTGGTAGGAGTGGCACGATTAGTGTGGGTGGTGTCCGGGTGTGGGAGGGCAAGGGAGAGAGAGAGAGAGGGAGAGAGAGAAACATATCGGGCAAGTAAGAGAGAGAAAGTAATTTAGTTGAAATGTAAATAGGGTTGACCTATGGTGGCAATTTCAAGAGCTATTGCAGCAGTCTCAAACCGATGTAATATGTTTTTTTTTTTTTTTCAAATTATGGTTCAATCTTGGACCTATTGTGGCGCTTTTGAACCGCCATAACATGTTTTTATTTTGTGATTGCCCCATTTTGCCAGCCAATCCACCTGGATATGTTCAGATTTTCAATCCAAGATTGAGGTTCAGAGATCCAATGAATTTGGAATCTTAGCTTTATTTGTCCTTTTTAGGCAAACAATTCCTTCAAGTTGGGGAAGAGCCAATAATTAAAGATGTCTGTTGAATTTAGAGCGGGCATTAGCTTTTCCTTTCATTACACCCAATAATGTTTGGGATTTAAAAATTAATTTTTTTAAATGCATATTAGTAGTTTTCTTTTTTTTGAGAAAAAAAAAATGCATATTAGTAGTTCATTGTTGGTTTTTCAATCAAACCTGCTATTGGAATCATTAGTTTCATGACAAATCAATGCCTTATTTTCTAAAACAATGGCCAAGTCAAGAAAGAAAAAGTTACATGCTATATTTTAAGATTTGTACATTGCATACAGTATTAGTTGGAGAAGCAAATTGTGAAAATGTAAATGCTATAATATCTTAGCTTCTTAATCTTCCTAATATTTTTCCTCCATGTGTTGCAGGATCGTGATTAGTGCTTTGGATCGTTTAGAGAAGAAGTGACAATTTTGCTTCAAGTATCAGCAGCAACGCACTTTGTACATAAAGAATCTTTAAAGAAAGTTTTATTGTTCTCTCTCTCTCCCCCCAAGAAGTTTTATTATTATATATATCTGAAGCATAATCAAAATAAAGTGGTTCACATGAAGAATGGTCTCACAAGGGCCCAATTCTTTTTGGAGTTTCATAGGGAGGAGAAGTCTCTTTTTTTTTTTTGGTTACCTTTAGGGAGATTGGAGTGTTATTTTGTAATTATTTTCCTTGGCTTTTGTATATATAGTGTCTACCCAAGATTTTTGGGATTAAGGTGTGGTTGTTGTGATTGTTTTTGTACATATGATCAATCCTGGAGTTGTATTATTGTCTTTGTAAATATGGATTATGTATTCTGAATCCTCTTTCAATGAAATTCAAATAGAACTTGAAAAGTGTGTTATATATATGTAAGCAGTCCCTGATGTGCTCTACATAAGCTTGTTTTGCATTTGCTTCTCAATTTTGTTTTGATATTGCCAAAATAGCTTCTAAAATTGATATACACCACAATCATCTTGGAGGATGTATATTAGTATATGATATATTTGAGCCAACAATAAAAGTGTATGTGTTTATGCATGTGGCCATCAATTATGTATGGGTTTAAATAAAAGTGTATCTGTTCCCGTCTATTAATCATCATTTTTATAAATAAAAGAGTTTCTCTCATTTTCAATAATAGATTAAATATTTGACTAACTTCTTATTTTGCATATTAAATCCTACATTTTTATATTTAAGTAGCTGATTTTTTTCTTCTAAAAAAAACCAATTTTATTCATTTTAAGTATTTAATATTTTCTATCTTCACAGAAAAAAAAAAAATTAATATTAAAATTCTACAATATGTATCTCCTATAATCCTTTGCCCAACTTCTTTGTCTTAACAAGAGTCATAATATTTGAATGTGATAGTAAGAATTGTTGGAGAAAAATAAATATTTATAGATTATATATATATATATCTTAATTTTGTCTTCCCATGTTCATGTTTTAGCCAAAGTTCATTTTTTGAAACACTCTTAGAAATGTCACTTGCATCATATCTAATTCACTCTAAGGATTCATTTGGATACCGCTTATTTTGCTGAAAACTTAAAACACTGTAGCAAAATAATTTTTGAATGTGTGAATAGTGTCGTAGGACTCATTTTTCAAAATAATTCACTTTTTTTTTTTGTTTGTATTTTTTTTCCTTTTATATATATTGTTATACTGACACAATAAATTTCATAATATTTTCACAATTATTGAAGTGTCAATTTTTTATAAGTCAAAATAAAATAATAAAATATGAAACTGTGACCAACCATAACTGAAAATAAATGTTTTGTGAAAAGCGGCAATGCCGCTACAGTATTTTAGCAATGTTCATCTACAGTGTCATTTTGGTGAGCCACTTTGTTTTAAATATTTATGTAAGCTGGTATATATATTGTTATATTGACACAACAAATTTTAAAATATTTTCACAATTATTGACGTGTCAATTTCTTACAAGTCGAAATAAAATAATAAAATATGAGACTGTGACCAGCCACAACTAAAAATAAATATTTTGAGAAAATTTTATAACACTTATTGTATAGTGCTTTTGGTTTATTCAATTGGCACGGTAGCTATAATGCCTAAAGTTTTTTTTTTTTTTTTTAGTAATCGGTTTGTGTTTTTTTTTTCTTTTAAATATTTATGTAAGCTGGTATATATATTGTTATACTAATACAACAAATTCACAATATTTTCACAATTATTAACATGTCAATTTCTCACAAACTAAAATAAAATAATAAAATATAAAACTGTGACCAACCACAACTAAAAATAAATGTTTTGAGAAAATGTTACAGCACTTATTGTGTAGTGTTTTTGGTTTATTCAACTGGCACGATAGCTACAGTGCCTAAAGTTTTTTTTTTTCTTTTAAATATTTATGTAAACTGGTACATATATTGTTATACTGACACAATAAATTTCACAATATTTTCACAATTATTGACATGTCAATTTCTTATCAATCGAAATAAAATAATAAAATATGAAACTATGACCAATCACAACTAAAAATAAATGTTTTGAGAAAATGTTACAACACTTATTGTTATCACAATATTTTCACAATTGTTGAGATCTCAGTTTCTTGTAAATCAAATAAAAAAATGCTAAGTCCACAACGTTTTAACATTGATTTATACAGTATCTAATTTTTTTTTTTTCCAGTTATTGATTTGTGTTTTTTTTTTAAAAATATTTATGTAAGTTGGCATATCTATTAACTATATAAAAAGAGCCAAAGGCTCATGAATAGTTTTTTTTGGTTTATTCAATTAGTTAGGTGCACTTCTCTTTTCTTTTTTTTCTTTTCTTTTTTTCCCTTCAAGTATGCCAGTTGGTTTGAGCTTTGCTTTTGTTTTTTTTTTTTTTTTTTAAGATCAGATCTTTATATGTTTACTTTGTACTTACAATGCAAGTTTACATTGTAAATACATAAAAGTGGTTAATATTGTACAAATTTTGTAAATGTGTACAAAATTTGCAAATTTTTGTGTCTACAATATAAATTTACATTGTAATTAAGTACAATGTATACATAGAGATATTATGAAAATGTTGTGATGCATGTGTCAATTCCTTATGAGTCAAAATAAAATAATAAAATATTATACCGAGATCTAGCACAATTAAAAATGTCGTGACATTTTATTGTTATTATAATATACTACAACTATTGAGGTGTAAGTTATAGGTCAAAATAAAATAATAAAAATTGGATTGGGATTTGTCACGGTCTTATATGATTGAGATTAACTTTTTATGACATTATTATCAAAATTCTTAAAATTAATGTTTCTTTTGATTAATGTAAATCTCTATGTATTTTAAAAATCAAATGATTTATATCTTTATTTTGTGATACAAATAAAATCTAAAATTGATTCTAATCACTACTTTTTTTTTTCTCATGGCTAACACGTGCCTTGCACATACTGCCTTGACTAGTATATGTATATATATAAAATTTATTTATCATTTTGAAAATGCCACATCGGCATTTTTTAAGAAGCATTTAAATAATTGAAAAAGCATTTTTTTTTCTTTTTTGGAGAGGTAATTAAAAAAGCATTTAAATGAAATAATAATAATATCTTTAATTTATAGAAAAAAGAATAAATAAAAAAACCGGTTAAAACATCTGCAAGGCTAGTTCTACTTCGTTGCTTCTGCCTGGTTTAGATTGAGGTTTTTTATTCTTATTTTTTAAACCCAATTCTCAAACCTTCAAACACTTGCTGATTCAGGTTTAGTAACATTTGCAAGGCTGGTTTTAGAAACCTCAAGCAACTAAGGAACCGTTCAACCACTCTTCAAGCCACTATTAAATCTCCTATATCACCACCTTCAATTCACAAGAGCCCTTCTTTCCCCCTTTCTCACACACATTTTTCCTTTAGACGCAAGATCAAACGATCTTAACGGCAATGTTGTATGAGAACAACAATTCTAGATCTAGATCTACAATTAACGACGAATCTCCTCCTCCAAACCCACAACACAAAATAGCACTAATCATTGGAATTGCTAGCCAAGATGGTTCGTACTTGACCGAGTTCCTCTCAACAAATGGGTTCCTCAGTTGGTTTTGGATCTGCAAAATGTGTTGGTGGCTGGTGGGTTTCGATTGAGGTTTATTTGGGGCCGTGGAATTTTCATTTTGGAACTTGTGGGTCTTGCAAATCGTGTGTTGTATATGTAGGTGTATGTGACCAAGCTTCAATGGTGCTGTCACAAATTGTTTTCCTCCATTTTCTTGGCAACCAAACAGAGGGCAAGAAATAATTTGAGATTAAAATAAATTCTATACGTAAATTTGAGAAATAATTTTTTTTTTTTTTTTCATTTAGACGTTCACTTGGCATTTTTAAATGATAAATAAATTTTTTATTATTATTTCAGTTGCTACGTAGATGTGTAGTGTGCCAACAGTGTATACCATTTACGACATAAACATTTTCCATCAGTGAGATAACGGTAGGGATTAAATTAATTGTAAGTCGAAAATAATAAAAACCAAATTGACTGCTATCAAAACATAGAGACCAAATTAACTGTGACCCTAAAATATAGTGACCAAAATAGTATTTTTACCAAAAAAAATATACAAGTTGGTTTAAAATTTTGGGCTAATATGTTGGTTGACCCATTAAAAGTAGATGTCTTCAACCCTCAATCTCTAATGTCTCATCCAACATTGATGTTAATTTTTTGGGCTACTTTTCCGCATGTATTTGGGTCAAATAAATAGTTTGGACGGGAAGTTTATATTATAGGTTTTACTTGTACCACATAAGACAAAGGAAAAATAGCTTAAATGGACAAGACAAACTTATCTCAAAAAGACAATTCCTATTATTTGGTGTGTCAGGGAAAACAAAAATGGAAACAGATCATACAAAAGAGCAATTATATCTGCATCAATCAATCTAAATCAATATATATATATATATATATATAAATATGTATATATATAAATATATATATATATATATGTATATATATATATATCATAATCTCTGAGAATCATTTCCCAATAAAGAAATGAAAAAAGTGACCTATCCATGTTGATTTGGGGGCATCTACAAAAATCCATCCCAATTCACATCATTTTGTGAGCCCAAAACCAAATATCTGGTTTTGGTGGCCCAAATCAATATCCCCTGTTGCAACTTCCCAAACGGCCCAGCTGAAAGAAAAAAAGACCCAGATCCACACGATTATTCATAAACCTTGGCATGTTTGGGAGGAATAATAAAAACAGAGCATGTACTAAACAATCATAAAAAATAAAAACAAAAAGTTTCAAACTTTCATAATCCTTCAACAAGTACTATATCGTACTAAAACATATTAATTCACTGTAGACTTAAAAAGCACAACAGAATGACAGATCCACACTGACAAAATCATACAATATATATGGCAAACTTCATGACACAGACTATTTATACCACTTAATTCAAACAAACCAACAAAAACGGAGCATTGCACACTCCGTTTCAGCTCTCCATGGATACTGGAAGCTCCAAATGATGTGAAACCTGCATAGCATGTAACAGTATATTGGAGGCTCAAACAGGGACAGGGTTGACGTTCACAGCTATCATTTGGATATTGTCAGCACGGTAGCCTCCAGGAAGCGGTTGGTTAGCACCACCATTGTTATTAGCTATAATCTTCAGTAGTGCAAGAACGAGTGTGATGATTAGGATCGCCAGGCTGAGTATCTAAGCTGCAATCTTAACGTCTGAAAGCAACGACATTTGTTAATAAAAAAAAGAATATGTAGCTATTGTGACAGAGAAGATGATTGGAGGGAGGGAAGGAAGCAGAGCTAAGAATATAGAAAGGGCTTGGCTTTGTTAAGCTTATAACTCCTGTGTGTTAGGTCAAGCCTGTGGTGGGTTTTATAATTATTGTTGAAATGTTTATGCGTCCGTATGAACTGCTATAATCAGTTTGTATCACCTGCTATAACTGGTTATGTCGGAGTTGAAAGTGAAAGTATCACCTGCTATATAACCAGTTATGTCGGCCTGCTAACGTCATATAACCGGATATTACCAGTCATACTGTGAGAGTATGAATTCAGTGTATCCGCTTAATCCCGCGTCTCACGTTTTTTCTTTTTTTTTTCTTTTTTTTTTTGTTTCACGCATTTAAGGGAGAGAATTTGCTGTTCATGAGACAAATTTTACGGTTCACGTACAAGTTTTGTCAATGTTCATGTACTGTTTATTACTGTAGCAGCACTGTTTATATATTAAAAAAATATTAAAAATAGGTCCCACGGTACTATTCACACATTTAAAAATTATTTTACTACAGTATTTTCTGTTTTCAGTTTCAATAACAATAATTGGGTGTATATCATGTTTGGATTCACATGGCTATTGTGAAAATTTCAAATCTCATTTCCTTTTTAGGCAAACAATTCCTTCAAGTTGGGGAAGAGCCAATAATTAAAGATGTTTGTTGAATTTAGAGCGGGCATTAGCTTTTCCTTTCATTACACCCAATAATGTTTGGGATTTAAAAATTAATTTTTTTAAATGCATATTAGTAGTTCATTGTTGGTTTTTAATCAAACCTGCTAATTTATTGGTTTGGAATCATTAGTTTCATGACAAATCAATGCCTTATTTTCTAAAACAATGGCCAAGTCAAAAAAGAAAAAAGTTACATGTTATATTTTAAGATTTGTACCTTGCATACAGTATTAGTTGGAGAAGCAAATTGTGAAAATGTAAATGCTATAATATCTTAGCTTCTTAATCTTCCTAATATTTTTCCTCCATGTGTTGCAGGATCGTGATTAGTGCTTTGGATCGTTTAGAGAAGAAGTGACAATTTTGCTTCAAGTATCAGCAGCAACGCAATTTGTACATAAAGAATCTTTAAAGAAAGTTTTATTGTTCTCTCTCTCTCCCCCCAAGAAAGTTTTATTATTATATATATCTGAAGCATAATCAAAATAAAGTGGTTCACATGAAGAATGGTCTCACAAGGACCCAATTCTTTTTGGAGTTTCATAGGGAGGAGAAGTCTTTTTTTTGTTTTTGGTTACCTTTAGGGAGATTGGAGTGTTATTTTGTAATTATTTTCCTTGGCTTTTGTATATATAGTGTCTACCCTAGATTTTTGGGATTAAGGTGTGGTTGTTGTGATTGTTTTTGTACATATGATCAATCCTGGAGTTGTATTATTTTCTTTGTAAATATGGATTATGTATTCTGAATCCTCTTTCAATGAAATTCAAATAGAACCTAAAAAGTGTGTTATATATATATATATATATATGTAAGCAGTCCCTGATGTGCTCTACATAAGTTTGTTTTGCATTTGCTTCTCAATTTTGTTTTGATATTGCCAAAATAGCTTCTAAAACTGATATACACCACAATCAGCTTGGAGGATGTATATCAGTATATGACATATTTGAGCCAACAATAAAAGTGTATGTGTTTATGCATGTGGCCATCAATTATGTATGGGTTTAAATAAAAGTGTATCTGTTCCCGTCTATTAATCATCATTTTTATAAATAAAAGAGTTTCTCTCATTTTCAATAATAGATTAAATATTTGACTAACTTCTTATTTTGCATATTAAATCCTACATTTTTATATTTAAGTAGCTAATCTTTTTCTTCTTAAAAAAAACCAATTTTATTCATTTTAAGTATTTAATATTTTCTATCTTCACAGTAAAATAATAATAATAATAATAATAATATTAAAATGCTACAATATGTATCTCCTATAATCCTTTGCCCAACTTCTTTGTCTTAATAAGAGTCATAATATTAGAATGTGATAGTAAGAATTGTTGGAGAAAAATAAATATTTATAGATTATATATATATATATATATATATATATATATATATCTTAATTTTGTCTTCCCATGTTCATGTTTTAGCTAAAGTTCATTTTTTGAAGCACTCTTAGAAATGTCACTTGCATCATATCTAATTCACTCTAAGGATTCATTTAGATACCGCTTATTTTGCTGAAAACTTAAAACACTATAGCAAAATAATTTTTAAATGTGTGAATAGTGTCGCAGGACCCACTGAACAGTGCATATTGTCTCCTGAAAGGTGAAACACGTGCATAATAAAAAAATAAAAAAACGCAAACACAAACGCAGTTGGTGAAATGCCAATATTCCAAAGTCCAAACGCATTAGGGTCTGTTTGGATAGAACTTATTTTACTGAAACTGAAAACTAAAAACTGAAAACATTGTAGCAAAATAATTTTTAAATGTGTGAATAGTATCGTGAGACCCATTTTTAATGAAAAAGTTGTTAAAAAATGAAATTTGTGAGGTCCATGAACAGTGCATAAATGCACTATTCACTGACAAAAAGTCAACAAGTGCAGCTACCCAAAAAAAAAAAAAGAGCTGAAACGCGTTGTGAACAAAACGTAAACGCAGGCAGCTGAATCCAAACAGCCACTAAGAGAAAACAAAAGAAGGAAACTTGTTTAAAATTCCCTTCTTTTCACTTTTCACGTGCTTGGTTTGTCAAGGACTTGAGAGAGAGAGAGAGAGAGAGGAAATAAAAAGTTTAAGGAAAATACTAAAATATATTTTACTCTTTTTTTAATAGGTAAATAATAGTGATGAGGAGTATGTAAGGTTTAAAGTACAAATATGAGACACTATAAAGGATGCATCATTACCATAAGCACTCACTTGAACTTGAGATTTTACTCTTATCTTGTTCTTGGTAAATAAATATAATTTTATTGAGGCAAAATAGAAGAGGGACCGAGAGGAATCTGCTTATGAGCATCATTAGGGGCCCAAAGAGGGATAGAGTTTATGGGATTGGGTTGCCAAGCCATACAAAGTGAGGCTCAGGAAGCCACGTTGTGAACCAGTTTATTTAGGGATTTGGGACAAAAAGAAAATAAAACTAGAATGAAATGAAAAAGTCGGCGTGGATGTCACGGATTGTGGATTGAAAGTTCCATCCGCTTACTTTCTATTTATAACCAAGCAATGAAAAATAATATAATCTTCTTCTCTTTTCTTTTCTTCTCTTTCCTTGAAAATATTGATTGTAACTTCACATAGGCAGACCCAAATTTAGTACTCATCTCTTGCTTCGGTACAGCTTATGGATCGGTGCCCAGCAACTTAGCAGTCAGTTAAAGGGTGCAACACTTGAGAATTGCAATTGCCTTGTTCATGAAAGGTTAGACTAAAAGGAAATGAATTGAGATAACTATTTCTTTATTTCGATGGAAAACTTTGTATAAAGATAGTTTGTCGTGTGTTTTTTAATGTTATTAGTATTAGGAAAAAAATAAGTCAAAGGAAATATATCTTTAGTCAACATAAAAAGTATGACTTATTTTTAGAGATTGTTTTCCAATAATTGTTTTTGAAAAATAACTCTATCTCATAGTAAGTTAAATAAGCGAAGTTATGAAATTATTTTTCAACTCATTTAAAGTTGCTGCCAAACATAGAAAAATTAGATAGTTTTATAGAAGATATTTGTTGAAAAATGACTCATTCTCTAAAAAACATCATTACTAAAACAAACAAAAAGATAGTATCACTCAAGCAAGGCTAGGCTATCACAGTAGATAAGGCATCTATAAAAACCTTCATAGTAAACTTTAGTATTCACACACCTAAATATGGATCCATGTACTGGTATATCTAAGAATCAAGTAATCAAACCCGTCCTTGAACTAGAATGCATGTCATATATTGAGGAATTAGTGTGCCTGTACTTACTCCTCACCTACAAAGCATGAGCGAGCCAAGTGAAGCTACAGAGATCATGGAGTTCTAAATTCTATCCATTCATTTTATAAACAAAAATGGATTGAATTTTACCATATCCTTAATAATTTAAATACGATCAACTCTTTTCAAAAAAAATTTCTAAAAATTATAAAAACTCTACGATATAGTTACCTTAAAAATTGGAGAACAACTTAATTATAAAAAGTACCATAATATATTCTTAATGATTAATTCCAGATAACCACCCTAAACCATAGCTGGTTGCATTTTACACCCTCCGAGGCTTGAAAATTGGTAGTCAACACAGAAATTAGACCCTTTAATTTCAAAAAATAAATAAATAAATAAAATCTAAAAAAAAGGCACAGTAACTAGACAATTACCAATAAAAACTTAACACATCATCTTACCCATATAAATATATATGTTGAATAATAAAGTTGCTTTTGTTCTTTTGTCTATTGCAGTTCTCCCCAGGTGAAAGGCCTTTATAAGTCACAGGATAGACAAATTTCAGCATTGGAAATTTAAAAAAAAAAAAAAAAAAAAAAAATCTAACTTTATAAAAAAAGAGGCAACAGATTTTTCTTAGCATGTTGTTAATTCAGAAAGTGCCTGATCAAACATAGTGCAATTCAGAACCTGAGGTTAGTGCCAACATTTTCTTCTCCCCATTTTTTTTTTTTTTTGTATAAATTTTGATATCATTTCCTCCATTTAATCATTTTCCCACAAAAAATTGTGAGTACTTTTTCTCTGTCTCTACTTTATTTTGGTGGATTTTTTTTTCTTTCTTATAACACTGATGTATTATGTTTTTTTTTTAATTTCCCCACACAAAGTCTGCCTTTTCCTTTTATTACTTTGGTTGAATTTTAATTTGGGTTAATACTTAGTTTTTTTGGAAATAGGAATTTGAGTTTATATCAAAACACAATCTACATGGTTATGAATTTGAATATGCCTACCAATTGTTTGAGTAATAAATTAGTATAAAGTCTATATTTTATTCCCTTGGTTTCATTTTAATTTTGGTCAAGATAACATTGTAATTTTGTGATGAGTTTTTATAATTATTATAATCTCCTTATTTGTTAAGAGTTGAAAATTTTGAATAATAAATTTTAAACTTATAAAGTTTAGTTGTATATTAGGCAAATATAACACACTACAACAGAAGTTAGAAGAATATGGTTCACCTTAAAAAACAATATTAATTAGACATGCAAAAAATAATAGTATGATATATTTGTAGAGATAAAAATAAAAATAAAAAATACTTGTGAAATCTTAAAAAAAAAAACTTGAAATTATTGTACTATATATATATATATATATATATATAACACCTCATTACTTATATACTCTAACGCATCGCGTGAACCTGCGACTAGTTGTGATAAAAGCTATCTTAAATCCATTTGCAACACCATGTTGGTCTTTCATTGCAATTCTAGAAGAGACTAGTGCTATTTTCAATTCTTTTGTAGACTGGAATGCCTGTTTTGTTTTTAGAAATTCTAACTTTGTAGCTCATCCTTTAACCCAATGGGTATAGCTCATTCCCCCTGCCCCTCTATAGTTTCTGGGTTTGTGGAAGGAAAAGTTGGCTAAATCCCATCCCTTCTTTTTTTGTTTTGTTTTCAGTTGTTCTTCTTTTTTTGGTAATAATATTTCTTATTCAGCAAAAAAAAAAAAAAAATACGATTAGAATGGCGTCTGGATTACTTCTAGGGGAAAAGAAACTTGTAGGGACACGATTCTTTTGGGGCCCAATAATGATGTTGGGCTCGTACATGAAAGATCCCTCACAATATGATTTGTAGAGAGTGGGCTTAAAAAGCTTGCCTTTGGTCACGGGGCGATATTCCGGTCTTGATTTTAGAGGAATTCCTGTAGAAAAAGGAGTCGGGTTTGAATATTTAAGCCCTATAGCATCGCATCTTATGGGGTTGGGCTCCTCGGACTTGATCCGAGGACCATTAAGGTCTTACCCAGGTTACCCAACGGTGGTTTTTTTTTATGATGGCGCATGTGTTGTTAAGGTATTTTCACCCATGGAGTTTCTTTTTGGAGATAGGATCAGAGCCTCCTTCTAGGTTCACTTACTTTTTCTTTTATACTAGCTTACGTCTGCTGTCCTTCGTCCACATGTAGGGTCAACCTTTACAAGACTGATATTTGTCCCATCAGTCTAATCCCGGAATTATTGGGGATGGTTGATAAAGCTGGAGAATACGGCTCTATTAGGTGCAGAGTCTTATCTGGGAAGGGTAGTAAGGATAACTCTCCCAAGATCCAAGATATTTTAGATCTCCTTCCACATTTATTCCTTTATCTCTCTTTTTTTACCCCTACCCTCAATGGAGCTTTGGGTCTGCCGAGGACGAAACTGTCCTCGGCTGCATCTCCGGGCCATTACCTTGTTCGGCTTGGGCCTTTGGACTCCCCACGAGCAAGTGGGCCTGGCCCATAAATTATTGGGTCCCACAATAGCCCCTCAAAACCCTGCTGTCCAACATCCTGGTTGGAATGGGGGGTTTTGGTAATATCAGGCCTTTATTGTGACTCACTTAATTTAGCCTTTGACTGACGCTGGCGACTCTTCACCTGCCCAAGAAGTGTACCGGTCTACAAGATGTTCCTCTTAATTTCTTCATGATGCGCTTATGCCGTTTGGTTACCCGAAGCGTGTCTTTAATGTCTTCCCTTCACGAGACCTCCCAGATTTGACGGTTATTGATGGCGTGGGGGAACGAAACGGGTGTATTCTTGTCTGCAGATTTCCTCGGGGATCTGAACACATTAAGTATTCTCCTCTTCGTCCCCTATATAAAGAGGAGAAACAAGAATCGTTTCTCCCACAGATGAATCCCTTTAATCCCTCCAAGATTTGAAAACCCTTAGATTCCTTCCGGAGTTTACTTTCACTCTCCGGTTATTCCTTAACCTGAAATACACTCGCTATAGCAGTAAGCAATGAAAAAACCATTCCCTTCCCAGAAACGCCCTGTCTTAACGAAGCTCGAAATGGCTCGGTCAGGGCAAGGATGGCGGAGACTTAAGATTTGTCCCCCCTTCCTTTCAGCCAAAATCCGAAGCAGGGGCTCATCACGTCAAACTTTCGGCGTGACTGAGTCGAGAATTCTCATCATCGTAACCAGCTGCTCTCTTACGAGCATACCTAATATGGCCCCAGTGTGTTAGGAGTCAGGAACGAGGCAGGGACAAGTGTCTCTACTTCTTCCTCTCTTCGTTCACTGGTGGCCCCCTCCGCCTCCCTTTCTTAGTCTTCCCAGCACCAGATCCCTCCTGGTGCTTTCACTTCTCCCTCTTTTGCTCCTTTTTCTTTCTTTTCATCTCTTCTCTCTTCTTCTCCTCCTTCTTTACTCATGTCCTCCATCTTCCTCATTCATCTCCTCCATCCTCTTTTTCCTTCTCCTTCAAATTCTTCTTCCCTCTCCTTCATCTTTTTCCAAGGAAGGTTCTTCTTTCGATATGAGTAATACTGAGGCAGAGATTGGAGAGATTTTGAAGACGAGTTTAAAAGACACCTGACTGTTTACTTATCTGTACTGCGGATGTTAGTGTTGTTTCGGCAGCTCACCTTTTGTATAGGCTTGTTTGAGCCCCACTTTGTACGTTGTAATAATTTCTATATTAATAAAAGTTGTTGTTATTTTATTTCGCATGTTCTGTCTATGTTTTTACAAATTTGCAAGCGCTGCTAGACACAATAATATATCATTTGAATCAATGATAACTAAAGCCAAAATACTTGCTGATAAAAAGATGTAACCATAATTTTAATAGAATTGTTTGACATAGCAATGCGTACCTGTAAATAGCGATACTTGCCCGAAACAGAGCCGAGATTAGAACTGGATGTTCTATGTGGTGTAGGAAGTAATTATTCGAAGACATATCACCCGCAAAAATGAACAGCCCCCTTAGGCTACTGAATAGCGGAGCGTCCCGCCATCATCCTAACACTCTTACTGGCCTTAACATTTTACAGTATTTGAGCCGAGGACTTTCCCTATCCGAGTAGTTGGTTTCCCCATAGGCTTGAGTCCGAGGACCATGCAAGGCCTTGGTACTGTCCAACACTTGTAATTTTTATTTTTTGTACTCGGTTTCCCCATAGGCTTGAGTCCGAGGACCATGCAAAGCCTTGGTTTTGTCCAACACTCGTAATTTTTATTTTTTGTACTTGGTTCCCCATAGGCTTGAGTCCGAGGACCATGCAAGGCCTTGGTTCTGTCCAAAACTTGTAATTTCTATTTTTTGTACTCGGTTTCCCCATAGGCTTGAGTCCAAGGACCATGCAAGGCCTTGATTCTGTCCAACACTCGTAATTTTTATTTTTTGTACTTGGTTTCCCCATAGGCTTGAGTCCGAGGACCATGCAAGACCTTGGTTCTGTCCGAAACTTGTAATTTCTATTTTTTGTACTTGGTTTCCCCATAAGCTTGAGTCCGAGGACCATGCAAGGCCTTGGTTCTGTCCAAAACTTGTAATTTTTATTTTTTGTACTTGGTTTCCCCATAGGCTTGAGTCCGAGGACCATGCAAGGCCTTGGTTCTGTCCCTGGGCCCCTATGCTGAACGGGCCTAGGCCACGAATTTACTGGGCCCACAAATTAAGAGGTATTCCTGTAGTCTTTGGTCATGCGGTACTTTTTGGCGTCCCAGTGTTCGAGGTGCGCCTTCACGAGACTTCTTTAATCTCAGGGTTGCAGACGGCATTGGAAATCGAGCCAGAGACATTTTGTCTGTAGCGTTCCTTGGGACGCTGCGTGAATTAAATGCCACCACCTCATCTTTTTAAATAAATAAGAGAGAAAGTTGCTTTACCTACGCACAAATCCTTCAGTTTTCTCCCTTAGCACATCATGTTTGAGGCGAGGGTTGGGGAAAAGGAACTCTCTCCGCCACAAAGGCGCCGTGTTCTCCTGAGACTCAAAAGAGTGATGCACGGGCAAAGGAGGCATAAATTCAAGAGAATATTCCAGTTCGATAGAGGGGAAAGGGTGTTTCTCCCTCTTTTAGTCAAAATCCGAAGCAGGTTCTGTTCATGCCAGAATTTTGGTGTGTCAGAAGAAAGATTTTCCGCCACCAGCGCCTCTACCTTGTCGCAGGCAAACTTTTGGTGAAGGCTCCTCAGCTTCCGGCTCCCCGCACCTTTCCTTCAGCGGTGTGAGGCTCAAGTTGGGTTCTTTTGCTGCCTGAGTTATGGGCGTGCAAAAGCATTGAGGAGGATTAAGGTCTTGAAGCAGTAGTCAACCTCTCCTCTGTGCTACCTCCTCGGCTTTATCTTCACTCTCTTGTATTTTTCTTTACTTACGTAGTTAGCTTTAATGTAAGCTTGTTTCAGTTTTTCATTGTACACTGTACTGTTCTTTTGTCTTAATAAAAGATATGTTTATTTCTTTATACATACTTTTCTTCTCTGCAACAACTACTTTGTGCATGAATATTAAATGTAAGCTTGCCCTTAATGATATTCCGGGCAGAAAAATGCCTTAACGCAGATTCCTACTGGTTTAAACTCACAAATATTATCAAGTATAACAAGGGTAATCCTTAATAAATTAAACTCTTGGAACTAACCGGGATAACCGCTGAGTGCTGCGCGATGCATGCTAGACCAATGTCCGAGAACGATAAACTCGAAATAATTCGTCCGAGAGGGTGGCCGAGTAGCGAGGGACACTGTACTGTTCTTTTGTCTTAATAAAAGATGTGTTTATTTCTTTATACATACTTTTCTTCTCTGCAACAACTACTTTGTGCATGAATATTAAATGTAAGCTTGCCCTTAATGATATTCCGGGCAGAAAAATGCCTTAACGCAGATTCCTACTGGTTTAAACTCACAAATATTATCAAGTATAACAAGGGTAATCCTTAATAAATTAAACTCTTGGAACTAATCGGGATAACCGCTGAGTGCTGCGCGATGCATGCTAGACCAATGTCCGAGAACGATAAACTCGAAATAATTCGTCCGAGAGGGTGGCCGAGTAGCGAGGGACTTTGATTGTGCTTTTGGGTAAGACATTGCACCGTATCGCATCAACCCCTTTGGTACTGGGGATCAGAGGGTAGACCGGGGAATCCGTGCAATTAAGGGATTAACCCAACTGTTAACGAGGAGTTCTCTTCGGATGGATTTTGAGGTTTATGTGCCATAGTTGTTGTTGTTGTTTTTTTTTTTTTTTTTTTTTTTTTTTTTTTTTTTTAAATAGTTGGTTTCCCCATAGGCTTGGGTCCGAGGACCATGCAAGGCCTTGGTTCTGTCCAAAACTTGTAAGGTTTCCTTTTTGTACTGGGTTTCCCCATAGCCTTGAGTCCGAGGACCATGCAAGGCCTTGGTTCTGCCCAAAACTTGTGATTTTTTCTTTTGGTACTTGGTTTCCCCATAGGCTTGAGTCTGAGAACCATGCAAGGCCTTGGTTCTGTCCAAAACTTGTGATTTTTTCTTTTTGTACTTGGTTTCCCCATAGGCTTGAGTCCGAGGACCATGCAAGGCCTTGGTTCTGCCCAAAACTTGTGATTTTTTCTTTTGGTACTTGGTTTCCCCATAGGCTTGAGTCCGAGGACCATGCAAGGCCTTGGTTCTGTCCAAAACTTGTGATTTTTTCTTTTTGTACCTGGTTTCCCCATAGGCTTGAGTCCGAGGACCGTTCTGTCCAAAATTTGTGATTTTTTCTTTTTGTACTTGGTTTCCCCATAGGCTTGAGTCCGAGGACCATGCAAGGCCTTGGTTCTGCCCAAAACTTGTGATTTTTTCTTTTGGTACTTGGTTTCCCCATAGGCTTGAGTCCGAGGACCATGCAAGGCCTTGGTTCTGTCCAAAACTTGTGATTTTTTCTTTTGGTACTTGGTTTCCCCATAGGCTTGAGTCCGAGGACCATGCAAGGCCTTGGTTCTGTCCAAAACTTGTGATTTTTTCTTTTTGTACTTGGTTTCCCCATAGGCTTGAGTCCGAGGACCAAGCAAGGCCTTGGTTCTGCCCAAAACTTGTGATTTTTTCTTTTGGTACTTGGTTTCCCCATAGGCTTGAGTCCGAGGACCATGCAAGGCCTTGGTTCTGTCCAAAACTTGTAAGATTCCCCTTTTTTTTATTTGGTTTATTTTTCGACCATAAGCCCCTATACCAGGGTGGGGAAAGTTGGCTTGAGGCCAGAAGCCCCTAGAGATGCCCACGCCCTTGGCACTGCAAGGCGTAGCCCTTAGCAGAAGTTTACGCCGGAGCAGCAACCGTATGTCGCCTGAGACGGAGGAAACCCTAGGAATTTCTGCTTGCTAGAGAGTTGACTCCAACGCCACCTGCGCCAACGCGCAAGCTTTCCCACAGACGGCGCCAATTGTAAGGACACGATTCTTTTGGGGCCCAATAATGATGTTGGGCTCGTACATGAAAGATCCCTCACAATATGATTTGTAGAGAGTGGGCTTGAAAAGCTTGCCTTTGGTCACGGGGCGATGTTCCGGTCTTGATTTTAGAGGAATTCCTGTAGAAAAAGGAGTCGGGTTTGAATATTTAAACCCTATAGCATCGCATCTTATGGGGTTGGGCTCCTCGGACTTGATCCGAGGACCATTAATGTCTTACCCCGATTACCCAACGATGGTTTTTTTTTTATGATGGCGCATGTGTTGTTAAGGTGTTTTCACCCATGGAGTTTCTTTTTGGAGATAGGATCAGAGCCTCCTTCTAGGTTCACTTACTTTTTCTTTTATACTAGCTTACGTCCGCTGTCCTTCGTCCACGTGTAGGGTCAACCTTTACAAGACTGATATTTGTCCCATCAGTCTAATCCCGGAATTGTTGGGGATGGTTGATAAAGCTGGAGAATACGGCTCTGTTAGGTGCAGAGTCTTATCTGGGAAGGGTAGTAAGGATAACTCTCCCAAGATCCAAGATATTTTAGATCTCCTTCCACATTTATTCCTTTATCTCTCTTTTTTTACCCCTACCCTCAATGGAGCTTTGGGTCTGCCGAGGACGAAACTGTCCTCGGCTGCATCTCCGGGCCATTACCTTGTTCGGCTTGGGCCTTTGGACTCCCTACGAGCAAGTGGGCCTGGCCCATAAATTATTGGGCCCCACAAAACTATTCTTACTATAAATTGTCGGTTTTTGGAGACTTAAACGGTTAAACTTTTTTGAGGAGACTTAAACAGTTAAACTTTTTTTTTTTTTTGAGAAACTTAAACAGTTAAACTTAATAATGCATTTGAATTGGTGTTACTGTGTTTGTGGGTATGCGCACATTTTTCAACAAAAAACATGGCCCAAAAAAGATATACAAGTTGGTTTAAAATATTGGGCTAATATGTTGGTTGACCCATTAAAACCAGACGTCTTCAACCCCCAATCTCTAATGTCTCATCCAACATTGATGTTAATTTTTTGGGCTAATTTTCTGCATGTATTTGGGTCATATAAATGGTTTGGACTGGAAGTTTATATTATATTATAGGTTTTACTTGCTTCTCACTTCAAAATTTTATGAATCACTAACCCAAATCTCGCATTTGGAAAATATTTTACAGTTTTACTTGTACCAAAAATAGCTTAAATGGATAAGGTAAACTTATTCCAAAAATACAACTCTTATTATTTGGTTTGTCAAAGAAAACAAAAATGGAAACCCAGTTCAAGATCATACATAAGAGCAATTAGATCTGCATTAATCATAATCTCCTAAAACCATTTCCCCAAAAAAGATGATGTAAAAAGTGACCTATCCATTTTGATTTGGGGCATCTACAGAAATCCATCCCAATCCACATCTTTTTGTGAGCCCAAAACCGAAGATCTGGTTTTAATGGCCCAAATCAATTTCCCCTGTTACAACTTCCCAAACGGCCCAGCTGAAAGAAAAAAGGCCTAGATCCACACGATTATTCATAAACTTTGGCATGTTTTGGAGGAATAATAAAAATAGAGCATGTACTAAACAATCATAAAAAAATAAATAAAAGTTTCAAACTTTCATAATCTTTTTTTTTTTTTTTTTTAACACAAACATATACAACAACACGCCAACTTTCATAATCCTTCAACAAGAACTGTATGGGACTAAAACATGATAATTCACTGTAGACTTAAAAAGCACAACAGAATGACAGATCCACACTGACAAAATCACACAACATATATATAGCAAACTTCATGACACGGACTATTTATACCACGTAATTCAAACAAACCAACATAAACAAAGCATTACACACTCTGTTTCAGCCCTATGGATACTGGAAGCTCCAAATGATGTGAAATCTGCATGGCAGATGGAGATGGTATATTGGAGGCTCAAACAGGGTTGACGTTCACAGCTATCATTTGGATATTGCCAGCATGGTTGTCTCCAGGAAGCTGTTGGTTAGCAGCACCAGTGATCTTAGTAATAATCTTCAATAGTTCAAGAACTAATGTGATGAATATGATCACCAGGCTGAGTATCTGAGCTGCAAGCTTAACGTCTGAAAGCAACGACATTTGTTCCTGCAGTGACCAAGAGGAAATTAATTCAATGAAATATTGAAAGCAACAAAATAAAATTAGAAAAATTGTTAATGAAAGAATATGTAGCTATTGTCACCCGTTCTCCGGAAAAGACTGAGACACAGTGGATGATTGGGGGGAAGGAAGCAGAGCTAAGAATATAGAAGGAGCTTTTGGTTTTGATAAGCTTTGGCTCCTGAGTGTAGTGGTATGTGGGTTTTATAATTAAATTTAGCACACCCCTGACCCCACATGTGAGACAGCTTTCCTAGAAATTGGAGGCGGGTAAGCAAAGCCTTTTGGAAATCAATGGGGTGCACTTTGGACTATTTTGCACTACCACACCTGTGCCTGCTGGCCTTTTGCAATTAAAAAATCAATGGTATACACTTGGGTTTTATAATTATTATTGAAATGTTTATGCGTCCGTATGACCTGCTATAAGCCTATAAGTGTAACCAGCTTCTTTGCTCGTGCGAAATGAAATGTTTCCACTACAAAAAAACGGGGCTATCCCAGCGTTTTGAAAAGCGCTGGGATAGCCCCAAAAAGCGCTGGGATAGGGTCAAAATTCCTATCCCGGCGTTTTTTTTCCCGGCGCTTCAGACCGCCGCTTTTTGAATGTGGGGATAGGGTCGTGCGGACCTGTACCAGCGCTTTTCAAAAGCGCTGGGATAGGTCCTAGCGCTTTCAAACCCTATTCCGGCGTTTTTAAAAGCGCTGGGACAGTCTTTATGAAAATGTGAATATAACCTATACCAGCGCTTTTGGAAGGCCTATGCCAGCGCTTTTGAAAGCGCTGGCATAGGTTTTACCTATTCCAGCGCTTTCAAAAACGCTGGTATAGGTCTTGAATCAGTATAATTTAAAAGGACCTATGCCAGCGCTTTTGAAAGCGCTGGTATAGGTCTTGAATCAGTAAAATTTAAAAGGACCTATGCTAGCGCTTTCAAAAGCGCTGGTATAGGTCCTTTTTTTAAAAAAAAAAAAAAATTAATTTTATAGACCTGAAATATACCTACAATACATATTTTCCAATACATATTTTATAACACCTGTAATGAACCACAATTCATATTTTTACAAATAATAATGCAAAAACCAAAAACATAGATTAAAAGAATTTTATTCACAGATTTTTTACAATAATAATGCTAAGACCAAGTGTGTAAGTTAAAAGAATTTGATTCACAAAAAGCCTAAGTCATGCCAATCACAGGACAAACCAATAACCTGAAGAACTCAACCTAGGCAACCACAAGATCAGCATCAATCTACCTGCACCAGACCAATAAGAGAAATTACCACATTCAAATAAGCGATGACCTTGCAAACATAAAATGGCCCCAAATTGAACCACATTCAGCAACAATTGATCTCTACAGAAGTTTGGTGCAACAAGGAACAATGATTCCTTTTGAGGGAACAATATATTAAACAATGTATGCGCAAAAAGTGAAATCTACAGAACTAGAAAAAAGTCATAAATTTTAGACCCATAATTACCGGCCATCCAACAATAAGGGAAAGGAAACTTCATGTATTATGCTCCAATAGAAGAAACATATTGATCTACAGAATTGTAGCAAAAAAAAATTGATCTACAAAAGCTTGCTACAACAAACACCTTTAAAAAAAAAAAAAAAACCATGCACCCAAATCTATTAAATAAATGGAATGAAGTCATACTTGGACCATTCTTAATCTACCTGTCCCTCAACAAATGCCTTAAAAAGAAACCATGCACCAAGTCATTCCTAGAAAGCCTAACTCGTGTTATAGGATGAAGCAAAAAAGCTGTATTATTTTCCCTGGCAACCATATTAAGGTCAAAAACTTTGTTAATCTACCAGTCCCTCAACATCAACAGGCATTACCACATTCAAACTAAATGACCAAAATTTAAACAAGAGAAGACATAGAAACAAGAAGAATTGCAAGGGAAATTTCAAGCCCTCCCTAGGTGAGACATGAATTTATGGATGTGAAGGAAACCAAAGCCTAAGAAAAGAATTTACAGGCACAAGTATCAAAAAGAATTAAAACAATACAAGAAATTTATAATTCTTATGATTGCAAGAGAGAATAATGAAAGCAGGCAGAAAATAAAGCTTATCACCAAATGAAAAGTTCAGTTTATTAAAGCTGCTAAGCACAAACACAAAAAAATTAAAAAAAAACTAGTTCCTGTAGACAAACAAAGAATAGATTTTTAACATGTGAATTGCAGAAGTTGCAAAACAACAAATGAAAGAACTATATATTTCAAATGAAATTAAACAAGCAAAAAGTTTTTTAAGTTCTCATGATTGCAAAAGAGAATGATGAAAGCAGGAGAAAAAGAGAATTTATCAACCTAATCAAACTTGGCTGCTTAAACTGCCAAGTACAGCAGAAGAAAAAAAAACAGTTCTATATACATATAAGTAATAGAATTTTAACATGCACAGAGAATCACAGGAGTTGCAAAACAACAAATGAAAAAACAACTATATTTCAAAGAATGCAAAAATATAAAGATAAATCCTTTCTAACTTAGAAAGCCAAGCTCTTCTCTGTTGCTAGATATTGGGGGACAAGGAAATCAAGTAGCAACAATCCAAGTTAACAAATTACGATGCATACCAATGTAACTCCCAGAAAGCCCACAAATGCCAGGAGAAGAGAAAGCAAAAGCGTTCCCTCAAGACACACTACGATTAAAATTGTGGACTACAACAATACTAAGCACTGCCAGATTAAGCTGTGAATTCATTATTGAAGTTGCCAACACATAATGACCAAAAATAAAATAAGACAGCAAGACAAAGGAAGAAAAATTGCAATAGAAATTTCAAACCCTCACTTTGCAAGACTTGGAATTATAATTCTTCTCGAAAATGAAACCTAGGAAATTCAGTCACAAACCCAAGTATTAGACAAAATTAAAACAACAAAAATGTATCCTTAAAATTATTGTGCTTGAAGGAGAGAAAAACAAAGGGGAAGAAAAAGGGAGTTTATCGCCAAACTTAACTGCTTAAGTTGTGAAGCACCCAAACAAAAACATCTTGCTTCCTGCATACAGACGATGTGACAATCCAAACTAGAAAAAGAGCTGCTAGCACAACATAACCAGGTTCCACTATAAGCAAGAAAACATCAATAGAAACAAGACAAGAAGACAAATGTACAAGTGCTATGTGAAAGATGACCACACGAGCAAACTGAAAAACAGAATTCCAGCTACATAGTTTGGAATAATTATAAATTATAAGATTTTACTTCTAAAGGAAAATATAAAAATTTATAAAGAGCAAGACTACTCAAAAGCATGTTTCATCAAGAAGCAACCAAACAAAATCAACCTAGCTTAAGTACCACAAATGCATCACCACTTAAATTAAAAAAACCGACAAAGTAGACAAGCAAGATATCCAATCTCCAATAATAAAAATGTAGATTAAAATAATTAGTCATTATTATCATTATATATATAACAGAAAACCAAAAACCTCTTAAGGGTCAAGCAAGAAGTTAAGGGAGTATTAGGATCAAAAGCAAAAACTAAAACACAGCTGCAATAGAAGCCTATTCTCAACCCAATGTCAGTCCAACAAATTGTTTTTCTAACTCATGTGTATCTTACTCCAATACTTAAAACTTCAAATTAAGAAAAATAATAATGAAATCAAGACATAAAGAGAGCTTATTACCTGAGGTCCCCCATCAAACTTTGCCACCCAAGTAGATATACAACATGAAAATTTTTAAACACAAGAATTGGGGCAACAAAGCCATAAGCCCCAAAATATCACCCCCACACAATCCAACTATACAAACCACATCCAATATATCACTTGTTTTGACTTTTTAGTTTTTTTTTTTTTTTCGAATTAGGTTAGAACTTAGAAACTATACAAATAATCCACACACCTATAAGTGCTGAAGTGCATGAAAAGGTACCATCTGGACCAACTTGATTGACTTTGACAACAAGAATCGGTGCAGCGGCAAATTAAAATAACACCGGACATTATCCACACAATTAAAAAATAAAATAAAATAAAATACACTAACTACTTACCCAGTACTTTTTTTGGAGAGATAACCAGTACCTAATTAAACAATGATGCAATCCACACAACGAGAAGGAAAAAAAAAATTTAAAAGAGAATAAAGTCAAACATAATTTTCTTTGCAAACAAACAATAAAATACATACATATATTATTAATTATTAATTCATAACTTGGTGAATGAAGGTGATTGAGTTTCGTTGGAGTCAATTAACGTAAAGTCTTTTGACTTGTATTTGATAGCCACAGAGTGTCTAAACCTTAAATATACACAAAATATTTAACAACAACCAACATAATCCAAAATATAATCCAACAGTTACACAAAAATATACACATAATCCAAACCAAACTTCAACCAAAATCAAAAATAAAAAACCAGAAATTTAACAACAAATATATATACAAATATTGCTACAAAATAGAAATGAGAGCTAGAGAGACTTACCTTGCTATGTACAGAGGCAGATTAACAATTTCTAATGTAAACCTTAGAGAAAATTTTTGTTAGCACTACTGCCACCTATAGTTCCTCCAAATAAAGCAAACTTTAACCAAAATCAAAAATAAAAAGCCACAAAATGAACTAAACTTTAACCAAAACCAAAACTAAAACCCATACAATCAACCAACAGTTACACATAAATATACACATAACCCAAACCAAACTTCAACCAAAATCAAAAATAAAAGACCAGAAATTTAACAACAAATATATATACAAATATTGCTACAAAATAGAAATGAGAGCTAGAGAGACTTACCTTGCTTTGGGTAGGGTTTGTGGTTTTGGGTAATATTTTTTTGTTTGAAATTTCAGAAAAAAAATGGTGGGTTTTGAGTAAAGAAGAAGAGAGGAAGAGGGGAAATGGGTTAAGGAAGAGGGAGAGGGAGAGGGAGAGGGAGAGAAAATGTGGGTGAGAGGAAAACATCTGAAGCAAAGAAGAGGGAGACAAAAAACGAGAGGCCAAAGTGGTGGGAAGGTGAAAAAATAAGTGGGAAGTCTGAAAATTTTTAAGTGGTGCGAGGGACCTATCCCAGCGTTTTGGAGAGACCTATCCCAGCGCTTTCAAAAGTGCTGGGACAGGCCTCTTTTCATAAGGGAACGGAGAGACCTGTCCCAGCACTTTTAAAAGCGCTGGGAAAGGTCTTTCTCATTCCCTTATCAGAATGACCTATTCCAGCGTTTTGGAGAGACCTATCCCAGCACTTTTAGAAGCGCTGGAATAGGTGGACCCTATTCCAGCGCTTTCAAAAGTGCTGGGACAGGCCTCTTTTCATAAGGGAACGAAGAGACCTGTCCCAGCGCTTTTAAAAGCGCTGGGACAGGTCTTTCTCATTCCCTTATTAGAATGACCTATCCCAGCATTTTGGAGAGACCTATCCCAGCGCTTTTAGAAGCGCTGGAATAGGTGGACCCTATTCCAGCGCTTTCAAAAGCGCTGGGACAGGCCTCTTTTCATAAGGGAACAGAGAGACCTGTCCCAGCGCTTTTAAAAGTGCTGGGACAGGTCATTCTCATTCCCTTATGAGAATGACCTATCCCAGCGCTTTTAAAAGCACTGGGACAGGTCTTTCTCATCCCCTTATTAGAATGACCTATCCCAGCGCTTATAAAAGCGCTGGGACAGCTCATTCTCCATAATGGAAATAAGTAAGCCTATCCCAGCGCTTTTGGGCTTCCTATACCAGCGTTTTTGAAAAACGCTGCTATAGGCCTCATATGGCAGCGCTTTGTAAAGCGCCGACAAAAAGCGCTGGTATAGGCTTATCTATTACGGCGGTTTGTAAAAACGCTGGGAAAAAAACGCTGGGACAGGACGATTTTTTTGTAGTGTTCTCTGCTATACCAGTATGATAGTATCTTTGCTCCTGCACAGGGTTTAATAATTATTATTGAAATGTTTACCGTATGACCTGCTATACCAGTTTCTTTACTCCTGCACAGTTCGTATGACCTGCTATATCAGTTTCTTTGCTCGTATGACCTGCTATACCCGTTTCTTTGCTCTCATATTATTATTTAAGGTATTTTTCTTATTTGGGTTTTTTATTTTTTTAGTTCAAAAATACCTTTGCACTCTTATATTAAAGTAGAGATAAAACTAAAAGATAATATGGTAAAAATGTATCTTTAACTTCCATTAAAACATTACCTAAAAATTAGGACCACTACCCTATTAATTTTCAAATTGCTTTATCCATTTATAAATTAAATTCACAAAATAACAATTATATATATATATATATAATAAAAACATAGAATTTTTTTTTGGCTAAAAAACACTTTTCTGTTAATTTTCAAATTATTTTATCCACTAATAAATTAGACTGACAAAATAAAAATTATATATATAATAAAAACATAGTTTTTTTTGTTTTTTTAAAACCCAGTTTCTTTTTAAAACCCAGTTTTATTTTTTTTTCTATATCAGTTTCTTTGCTCCTCAAAGCACCCAACCGGTATTTTCACCGGATATAACAAGTTATGAGCGCTTACCACGTTACATAACCGGATATTACCAGTCAGTTACTAAGAGGCTGTTTGGATTGAGTTTTTTGATAACTCAATTCTTTGTTTCCATAACTCATAACTCAAAAATGGTGGGACCCATAATAAAAAGTTTGTTTGGCAAACAATAACTCTGTTTCGCTCACTCAATTTTCTGATTTTTGAGTTATGGAAATTGAAAACAACTTTTGGCTGTTTTCAGTTTCCATAACTCATAACTCAATGGCAATATTGTAATTAAACACACATAAGAGACCCACAGTCGCAACTTTTGACCACCTTTTGGCTTGTTTTTTTTTTTTTTTTGTTCCTGGGTTGGCGTTGGCTGTTTTTTCTAGGTAAGCGTTGTTCTTTTTTTTTTTTTTTTCTTTTTCTTTTCCTGGGTTGGCTGTTCCGTTTTTTTTTTTTTTTTTTTTTTTTTTTTTCTCCTGGGTTAGCCGTTCAGTGTTTTATATAATATATATATTATATTAGCTTCGGTGAGTTGGGTACAAAAAAAAAAAAAAAAAAAAAACTGTACTGCTAACAAGTGTGGGACCCATGAATAGTGTGAAAAAATTGAGTGATGAAAATAAAAGTGATGTTGCCAAATGAGTGTGAAAAAATGAGTGATGAGTGATGGAAATTGAGTGATGAAAAAGACTTACCCAAACAGGCTCTAAGATTTATGGCATACTCATGCTCTACAGGCATATCCCCACGATTCATTTGACCATCCAATTCCATCAGGAACCAATCAAATTTAGCACACCCCTGACCCCACGTGTGAGAGAGCTTTCCTAGAAATTGTGTGGCGGATAGGCAAAGTCTTTTGAATATGGAAAGGACTTCGTTTTGTAAGCTTTTATAACCCGTGTGTTGGGCCAGGCCTATGGTGGGTTTTATAATTATTATAGAAATGTTTATGCGTCCATATGACCTGCAATAACCAGTTTTTTCTCCTCGATGCACTCGATTTCAAGTCGTTAACAGGATATATAACTAGTTATGAACTGCCGTTATAGGTTTTTATTTTGTAATTATCTATTGCGGTGGTTTAAAGGCGCTCTAATAGGTCTTTATTTTAAAAATAATAAAATAAAATTCAGTTTTGATGTTGGGACCTATTATGGCACTTTCGAATTGCTGTAATATGTTTTTATTTTGCAACTACCCTGTTGCGGTGGTTTAAATATGCTGTAATAGGTCTTTGTTAAAAAAAAATTAAAATTAAAATTAAAAAAAAAAAAAATCGGTTTTGACGATTGGAGCTATTGTGGCACTTCTGAATCATTGTAATAGGTTTTTAATGGGAACTACTTATTGCGGCAATTTAGAATCGCTGAAATAGGCTTTTTATAAATAAAATAAAAATGAAAATAAAAATTGAAGCGTCGGTATAAATCATGTCCGTTGCGATGCTTTGAAAAGCACGGCTATAAGTCTAATGTTTTCCAAATAGGTGGTTTATAGTGGCGTTTTTAAGAAACACCGCAAAAAAAAAAAAAAAAAAAAAAAAAAAAAAAATTGTGTGGTAGTGGGTGTATATCGCTTGTGCATGCAAAGTGAGGCAAGGAAAAGAAAATGTATTTAGCTAAACATAATATGCTGCCACATGATAGATCATGTGATGAATATTGAAAAGAAAATTTGTTGTATTTACATGATCTATGACTGCATTATTCATTCTTTTAATTTCTTTGACTTTATTGATTATTCTTTAGAACTTCTTGGTTGAAATCTTTCCCCCCACACCCATATGCTTTTTTTTAGGTAAATAAAAAAATGGTTAGGAGGAGTAGCCGCACTCTCTAAAACTAATTTTGTAACTAAACTTTGTCTTTAGAAATTTTCATATTGATATGTTCAAGGAGAAGAACATGCCTACTTAACCTCGTGCAATATAGTAAACATGAAAATAAACTACCATCCTTGATGCTATCCAGATCTCTAATTATTGGAACTCGTTTTATATTATCCTGCTCTCTCTTCACAGTACTTTGTTCAATTCTGCAGAATATATATGCATCGCATTGAAAAGGATGTAAAGGAGAAGCATATTAAGGTTCCAATTGGAATGTCAATGCTAGAGGACGCCCTTGAAAATGACATAGACATTGAAGGAAATATGTGGGCATGCTATTCAATGTTTTGCACCTCATCTGAGTCCATTTTGACCTCCTCTTGATATTGATATTCCTTCAACCTTGTCAAAATAAGGGTTAAAGATAGAGGGTATTAACTCATTTCACAATGTCAAATTATGTTTTTTATGTGAGATTCATTGATATACTGTTCCATACTCTTTAACTATTATTTCATTGAATTTTAGTATGAAGATGATAAGTGAAATTTGCCTCCAGCGATTAGTGTCAAGGCTTTTTAAATTGGTCACTTGAACTTCAAGTAGAAAATTCCTGAGTATCTCTATATAGTGCAGTTCTTGTAAGACTAATGAGTTTTAGTGTGATGGTAGGAGCATGTGAAGGATCATATGCCTATTCCACATGTCATGTAATTGTGCAGGTATGTGTGTTTGAAACCTGCTTGTTTCTAGAAGAAGAAAATGTCGCCTACGCAATTCTCACTACATAAGAGCCAACTAATGCAAAATGATGTTTGTTGCTTTTAGCTCTAATCCAGTGAATGTCGCCTGATGGCATTCATTCCCTGGCTAAAATGCACGTTTTATTAACCCATTATTTACTTTTGATTGTGTTGAGTTCATTTATTTCCAAGTAATTAATGAGGTATTGTCTGAGTGTCGGAGGCTAACTCCTAAAACTCTTGGCTAGGATATGGAGTACTACAATAAACTAGAATATCCTACTGATGAGGAAAAAGATATGTTGGATCTTGCTTTTGGGCTAACTGAGAAGTATGTCCCTCTTCCCTGAAACTGGCCTGCAGATTCTCTTGTTGCCCAAGCTAGTTTAAATTCGATCAATACTTTGTTGCTGGTCTTGTCTACATTGCCAAACTTGATAAAATTCGCCTAGTACTGCCCTCTGCCACATGACACTTTGCTGTCTATGGATATAAACGCTATATTTTTTCTGATGAGAAGATGCAAGAGATTGCGAAGGTCTTGTATGGAACTCTCACAATTTTGCAGCATGCCTCATCCTAGTAAATTACAGGTCCTGGCTACCAAAGTAGTTGGTTCATATTGACCATGCATTACTATTTTGTTGATGAATTATATATTTATCTGCAAGTTCAGTGCCTTGTGTTTTTGTGCACTTCATCAATATAAATTAGCATTGCTATTGTGGCTGCTACTAAACCCTAATTCTTAGTATTACTCTTTTCTTGATTTTGTTGGTGATGTTTGTTTATGAGAAGTATCTACAGCTTAGTTATATTTTAGGACTTGCTAGTTAATTATTTGATTATGAATACAAAACTCTCTTTATTATATATAATTCAACTACTACAATAAGTGGGGAAGAGGGCTTCAAATCTTGGTTCTCTTTGTAAAGCAGACCAAGGCTACAAGGCTTTTGGTGCAAAGCATAAAAAATTGGCACCTCAAAATTTATGCTTAAGGCTACATAAACTAAATACTAGGTGTGATAATTCAAGGAAAATTGACCACAAAAGAGAGACACACAAGACAAATCATGAGGCATGTAGGGACACGATTTGTAACGACCCATGAATGACGTTGGGCTCGTATGTAAAGGGCTCCAACAATATGATTTGTAGAGAGTGGACTTGAAAGGCATGACCTTGGGCACAGGTGGGCGGTTTAATCGTGGCTTCTATGAAAGCTCTTATATGGGCGGGCTGGGCTTAACTAGCTAAGCCCTCCATTAGTACGGGTTGTAGGACTTAAGTCCTCGGACGGCGTCCGAGGAGCCTTGTATCCCTCTTTTTCTCCCTTTTTGCCGGGGGGTCTTCTTCTGGGGGGTTTATCCTTTTATACTAGTGTCTGCTTCCCCTTTTAGAGTCCACATGTTAGTTTTACTTTCTGAGGTGCAGACCTGTCCGGTCAACCCATACCTAGAGTGGTTAGGGGTCGTTGGGAAAGTTAAAGAGCATGGTATAGAGTATGGGCTTGTCAGATACAGGATTTTGTATTTATGATGATGGCAGTTTTTCCCTTGCCCTGCCCCTACACTGAGTTTTCCCTTTTCTTCAGGCATTTCATGAGGTGCTCAGCATGAGGTCGTCCTCGGCAATATCCTTATGTTCCTTTTGGGATTTCATTATGCGTCCTCGGCAAATGCTCTCCTCGGCTTGGGCCTTGGGCCCTAATGTAGGGTGGGCCTGAGCCGCAAATTCTCTGGCCCCACAATAGGCCCTCAAAATCCTACTGCCCGACTTTTAGTTGGGGAGGAGGGTTTTGGTAATATTGGGCCTACATTATAGCTTGCTCAGATTCTGTACTCTATTAATATTTGTGTTTTTCCATTTACATGGGAGGCGTGCCAAATTAATAGGCACTCCTTTACCCAC